>NC_080542.1:92710193-92860193 GCF_028640845.1 Ahaetulla prasina
ATGGGCAGCAGCATACCAACCCAACTTCACCCCTGCCTCTTCTCGCCTTGTCCAAAGGTGCCCATTGGGTATGTATGAATACTTATTTATAATTTATATTATCATTTATTTTAAGTATTAATGTAAATATT
The DNA here is from genome assembly GCF_028640845.1 of Ahaetulla prasina. NCBI lineage: Eukaryota > Metazoa > Chordata > Lepidosauria > Squamata > Colubridae > Ahaetulla > Ahaetulla prasina. Next base: position 92,710,325 of record NC_080542.1, read on the forward strand.
TATATTAATATTATTGTTTTATAATTTAATATGTCTGTCATGTGTTGCAATGGACCTCTGGCTGATGATCCTAACTGACTCATTTTTGGGGTAGGGCTTACATTAGGCTTACCTAAATTTTTTTTGCTAGGCTTATTTTCTGGTTGGGTCTTGTTTTTAGGGAAATATGGTACATCTGTTGGTGTTCTCTTTCTCTTTATTCCCTGTTAGCTTTTTTTTTTTAAACATTTGTTGCTCATTTGTGGTAGTCATTTCAACTTTCCAGAGATAAGACAAGTCTTTTTTAATGATGATACCTTTGTTGACACTGCTCTCCCTTTTATACAGATTAATCAGTACAATTTTGTTGTTGTTAGTTGCAAAGTCGTGTCCGACCCATCGCGACCCCATGGACAACATTCCTCCAGGCCTTCCTGTCCTCTACCATCCTCTGGTGTCCATTTAAACTCATGCCTACTGCTTCAGTGACTCCATCCAGCCACCTCGTTCTCTGTTGTCCCCTTCTTCTTTTGCCCTCAATCTTTCCCAACATTAGGCTCTTCTCCAGTGAGTCAGTACAGTTAGGAGTATGCTTTTCCTCTGTTTTCTTTCCTGAAACCTAGAGATGAACCAAGTCCAGTGACTCCAAAGGTATGCAACAAAAAGGAGTTCAGGGTAAGTAACTAAGAATATAAGTTCATTTGTGAACTTATCTGTTCATTTCATTTCATATGTGATGAAATCCAATGCAATGTAAAATAAAAGAAAATGATCCATTTGTATTGACAACTAGTCTTAATGGCTTTTGTGCTTATCATGTGCTAGATAGTTAGGTTAAGTATATTGTAAAGGCCCTTGTTTCTTACTTAGTTCAGTGGCAGGTCTATAAGAGCTGCAAAAGTATTTCGAGCTAATTCACATACACAGAAGAATGTTATTAACCACCTGGATCAAAATAACCTATAAACCAAACTTGGCTTGCTTAAATTATTGTACATGTAATATTTCCCATACAAGTTCAGTATTTAGATAGCACACCTCATCGAACTGGGATCTGAAAATAATTCAAACGTTAGGATTATTTCTACAAAGTATGGAGTAACCTTGATGCTTTTTACTTATATTCTTTTTCTTTTCTGTTTCCATGAGTCATATTGTTGTTTTTCTCCATCTCTTACTTCTCTCATATCTTTTTTACTTACTATGTCTTTGGTCTGTTCTTTTCGTTTTATCTCTGTCCTTTCCCAACCATCAGGTATTTTTCTAGCTGTATTCATTTTGCTGTCAGCTTACCTGCTTTCCTGATATCCTCCCCATCACTATTTCTCAACTTCTTCCATTACAAACATTTCCCATGATCCCTACTAACTATTTCCTATTATTTAATCCATTATATGTCTGCAAAAATATCCTCCTCCTAATTCACACTAATTTCATATCACAGATCTGATAGAGTTTCTTTCAAACATATTAGCACTGTTGCCCAATTAAGACCAAATGGAACATAAAATGTTGGGAAGGGAAACAGAGAGAGTAAATGGACTTAGGACTTCTATAGAAATATTCAAATTATCACAAAATAACAGAATCCTTTTTGAGTTTCTAACAATATTTCATGAAATGGGAAAAAAAGAAGCATAAGCTTATAGGGAAAAAACTCTACAAGGTTTGGAAATAGAAAAAAAATGCATTTTAAAAATATTTAAAAGGATCAAGGAAATAATGAAACCTGTTAAATGCATACATTGCTTTCAAATTATTCCGATTCTGCAGTCTCCTCTCCTATATACAATCAAGATTTAGCTTTAATTTAGTCATTAAATTTTGTATCTTCTTGTTGATAGCAAATAAATGTTGGGTCTACTATTCTTTTTATGAGTGCCAAGTGCATCATAATATTGCTAAGAAAGAAATAAAAGTGCAAATAGCACTTACCAGGCGGTTACTGGGATCTTGTGCCAGCACTTAAAACCAACAGTATATAAGTTTGCCACAATCTGCCAAAAAATTATTTGGACATAGTATGAGACAGAAATACTAGATCTAATTCAGTCCAATTTTTTTCATCAGAACAGCATTGAAGTTAGTACACTTCAAGTTATTCTATTTTTATTAATTAATGGGTGTTGTTGTTGTTAGTTGCAAAGACGTGTCCGACCCATCGCAACCCCATGGACAACATTCCTCCAGGCCTTCCTGTCCTCTACTATCCTCTGGAGTCCATTTAAGCTCATGCCTACTGTTTCAGTGACTCCATCCAGACACCGCATTCTCTGTCGTCCCCTTCTTCTTTAACTCTCAATCTTTCCAAGCATTAGTTCTTCCTTCTCATTAGGTGACCAAAATATTTGAGTTTCATCTTCAGGATCTGGCCTTCTAAAGAGCAGTCAGGGTTGATCTCCTCTAGGACTGACCGGTTTGATCACCTTGTAGTCCAAGGGACTCACAGGAATCTTCTCCAGCACCATAATTCAAAGGCCTCAATTCTTTTTTAATGGTCATTAATTTAACAATTAATAGTTAGTAGCAATAAAATAAAACAAGTGTTTAGAGAAAGATGCATAGAAGGGAAGGACAGGACAGGACAGGACAAAGTTAAATAAATTTAAATTATAAAGCTTGAAGGATCATCTAAAATATTCTTTTTTTGTCCAGTCCAGATCAAATTAATTCTATGTAAGTTGCTCAGTAAAAAAACTGTCCTAAAAAGATGATTTGATACACAACAAATAGAGGAGAGAACATTAATATTGTCATTGCATGATACCAAGCAAACCTATCTTCTGTCAATGACAGAATGGGGGAGATTTTGATTTTAATCAAAATGGTAGAAATTACAACCCCCTTTCCACTAATCTGATCCAGACTAATCTGTCCTTGTTTTCTTAAAAAAACACCCAGGTATATTAAATGCAATGCAAATTTAATATTTCATCTAGGTTATCCTGTACCCCCAGTTTCCAACCAAACCAAGAATTATTGGAGTTTTTCCTTCTGCTGATGATAATTTGTGGTTCAATTCAGTTCTGTCCTTCCTTTAAATTTGAATGTGATTGCATTCACTGTGTCTGAGTATAACTTTTTTTTAAAAAATTCTGCTATTTCTCTATAGGCCATATCCAGGCTGCCAAAGTGAGTAAGTGCAGCCTTTGCTAAATAACCTGAGGGATATTTATTCACACCATGCAAACAACTCATGCTGATTTACTTCTAATGTAATATTTTGATGTGTGGTTGTTACTACCATTTTTTTTCAGCAGTAGATACAAATGCTTTTTTAAAAATATAAAATAAAAACCTTTGAATACTGTAAATGGAATTAAAATAAACACAACAACATGTTTGCTTCCCATCAGCAAGAGCATGAGCTATCAGTATAACATTATACTGTCCTTTATCACTGCACTGTTGACTTGCTGCGAAATCATATCACCTATCTACAGCTCTGCATTGTTCCAAGTGGTAAAACACTTTTTCTTCCTTGTTGCTATGTTCATTGGCAGATACACACTTAATCCAGAAAGCCATGTTCAGAATGTTCTGGAAACACCTGCCAGCAGACTGTTGTGAAATAGTGTTTAAACAAATATATTCGCCAATTTTCCAGTACTATCAATTCCACTGAGAAAGTTTTTTTAATAGGAATAGGAATTGGAATTTAATAGGAATAGGAATTGGGCCAATAGGGATGAAACACAGAACAGGCTTTAAAGTTTGCTTAGAATCACCCTCAGAAAAGAGACTATCTCAGGAAGATGTGTCAATCCAGTGTATATATTGTCTATCAGAGGGCTCAAATAATAGATAAAACTATTTTTTCTTTGCCCCAAAATCATTTTTATTTGCACTATGGAATATAGGATTACCACCAAGTCAACAAGAGAAACACATACAAAATATATTGTAAGCTTGGGAATAGAATAATAAAGGGTTACACCCGGTCCCATTCATCTGTAATACCCAGTATCTTAAAGTAAAAGAAATAGGATTTATTGATTTTTTTTAAATAATCCTGTGAAAAGTCTTTATATAACCCATAGTATTGTAGTGTCTTAATTTATCTTTAAAAGGAGCAGAATTCAAGAAAGAATACATTTCCAACTAGTATAAATATGCAGCATAATGGATATTTGTTCTTCATGTGCTTCAAAATGATATTTAGGTAAACAGATGTTTGATATAATATTAAAATTAAGCACTTTTGAGGATCTATAAACTATTTTCCAATTTATATTTGTAAGTTAATATCTACTAGAAGAAATGCACATAAAGTTGCATTTTAATGATGTGGATGATAATGATGAATATAAGAACCAAATACATATAATTGAAAAGTATTAAAAGGAATGAATGCAACAAAGTTATTTGGATTTTTCAACCTTGACCAAAGGTTGGTATATTGTATACTCTGAAACTATAATAAATGTTTCTGGTTTATCTATTTATATTATATAGAAATATGTGGAATAGACAACATCACCATCAGATGGATTTGTAACTGGCTGACAAACTGTACTCAACAAGTAGTCCTTAATGGTACATCATCCACATGGAGAGAAGTATTGGGGTACCACAAGGTTCCGTCTTAGGCCCAGTACTCTTCAATATCTTCATTAACGACTTAAATGAGAGAATAGAAGGGGAATTCATCCAACTTGCAGATGATACTAAACTGGTAGGAATAGCCAATATGTTCTGTTTCCCCCTCCCACCACTCCCCACAAAAAGTCAGTCAAAGGCCTTTTCCCAATTTATTTACATTTGGCTGAATTCCTTCTGGCACAGAGATGTCTCCCCACACGCCTGCCAAAACCCCTGGAGATAACCAGAAAATCATAGATAAAGCACGATTCACTCACAAACAGATTCTTCTATCCATGACACAGTTTGCCCGCGCAAATTCATTGCTTTGTCCAAGACAAAGCCTCCTGCTTTATAGCCCCATGGGTGCCACTCTGTGACTCATCATTCTTTAACTTTGTCCCAATGCCTCCTCTGCTGTACGCGCCGGTCACGTCTGCGCAGTCTTGCATCAAGCCAAGATTGTTCTTGGAGCGTTGCCAAATCAAAAGAAGGCCCGGGGTAATCAGGCCTTGCCAACCCCTCCTCCTGGGTGGGTGCCAGGGAGGGAGAGGGCCCAGGGGAAGCAGGCCTTGCCAGTTCTTCTTCCTCACTTTCTGAATAATCCTCCTCCAGGAGTCTGAGTCTGGGAACCTGGGTCACAACACAATATCCCAGAAGACAAGCTCAAGATCCAAACAAGCTCAGGATCTTGACAAACTCGAACAATGGGCCATATCCTACAAAATTAATTTTAATGTGGAGAAAAGCGAAGTTTTACATTAAGGCAGGAAAAATCAAAGGTATAAGTATAGATTAGATGAGACATGGCTCAAAAACAATAACTGTGAGAGGGACCTTGGAATCCTCCTGAATGATCACTTGAATATGAGCCAGCAGTGTGCAGTAGCAACCAAAAAAGCTAATACAATCCTTGGTTATATAAACAGAGACATAGAATCAAAATCATTTGAAGTATTATTGCCACTTTATAAAACCCTAGTAAGACTATACCTGGAATACCAATACCTGGATGACCAATTTTGGTCATCATATTACAAAAATGATGTTGAGACTTTGGAAAATGTTCAGAGAAGAGCAACTAAGATGATCAAAAGCCTGGAGACTAAAACATATGAAGAATGCCTGCAGACTTTGGGTTTGGCTAGTCTAAAGAAAAGAAGAATTAGGGGCAACATGATAGCAGTATTCCAGTATATGAAGGGCTGCCACATAGAAGAGGTGGTCAAATTATTCTTCAAAGCACCAGAGGGCAGGACAAGAAACAATGGTTGGAAACCAATCAAAGAGAGAAGCAACCTGGAATTAAGGAGAAACTTCCAAACTGAGGATAATTAACCAGTGGAACAACTTGCCTTCAGAAATTGTGGGTGCTCCATCACTGGAGGTTTTTAAGACAAGATTAGACAGTCACTAATCTGAAATAGTGTAGGTTCTCCTATTTGAGCAGGGGGCTGGACTAGGAGACCGCCAAGGTTCCTTCCAACTCTATTCTATTCTAACATCTTAATTTGTGTTCTAAGTCTATTAAATTGCCCATTATTAAGTTCTGTAGGTGGTTTTTACATTAAAAATGTAATGGGCCGTGGGTGGCTCAGGCTGTAAGATAGCCTGTTATTAAACACAGCTGCTTGCAATTACTGTAGGCTCGAGTTCCACCAGGCCCAAGGTTGACTCAGCCTTCCATCCTCTATAAGGTAGGTAAAATGAGGACCCAGATTGTTGGGGGGGCAATAAGTTGACTTTGTATATAAATATACAAATAGGATAAGACTATTGCCTTACACAATGTAAGCCGCCCTGAGTCTTCGGAGAAGGGCGGATATAAATGTAAATAAAAAAATAAAAAAAATAAGATCAGTCTTGATTTGATTTGAATTTAAATTGATTCTACAGGTAGTCCTCAATTTACAACCATAACTGAGCCCAAAATTTCTGTTGTTAAATAAGACATTTGTTAAATGAGTTTTGCCCCATTTTAATCTTGCCAAATTGTAAGACAATTGTCACAATAAGTGAATCATTGCAGTTGATAAGTTAGTAACGTGGTTGTTAAGTGAATCTGGCTTCTCCATTGAAATTTGCTTATCAAAAAGTTACAAAAGGTGATCACATGACCTTGGGACACAGCAATGATCATAAGTATGAACCCGATTTACTCACTGTTAAAAAGTTAAACCTGCCCCAATGATTAAGAATTTAAAAGCAATGTCAACTTTCCAAGGATCCGAAGAACCTTTTGAAAAAGTCTAATAATTGTTACAATTTTCCAGAAAAGTATTTATGATAATAACTAAGATTAAGATATAATTATGTACTGTATATCATATAACATAAATAAAAATACAGCCAACTATTTTAATAGTCCCAGAACTTGTTGATTCTTTTGTGATTTAGCTGTTTCAGTTGCATATCTTTATCATGAAAATATTTATATTATAAAAAGTTCCAACAAGATACTTAAAATGTTTTCCAAGGTATAATTTTATCAATTTAGCACCTTTTGATTATTGTAACTGAAGTATAGGATTGCATTAATGGTTGTGGCTTTAGGTAAAATTAACTCACATTTGGGCATCAATAATATTACTGGTAATATCTATAAATCTGATATTACGAAAGAGAACATTCATCAAACATAATATGAACAAGCATAAAATTCAGAACGCTTGTTATTGCTAATATGTAGATGCTTTAAGTTGCCTGATATGTATTCCTTATGTTTGATAGAATGATTCCAAAATCTTGGCAGAAATATTGAATTTTATACCACTGACTAGGTGCTCAGTAAAAAAGGTTCAGGTACATTGGCTCAATCAACTCCAGTAAGATTGTTTTGAGATGATTGTTTTTTAATAGAGTCAAAACATTCTTAATGCTGGTGGGGCTGGGGTGTACAGCCATAATCGGAAACCATTGGGGTCTCTAAGGGAGAGGCTGAAGTAAAAGTTCTATAATTTCAAATTATTGCTTAAAAGAAAAGTGTGAAAAGAGAGGGGGAGAGGGAGGGAGAGCACCTTTGGGGGAATCATGATCTGGATGACTGAGAATCTCTCCAAGTGTGTGTATGTGAGAGTGGGGGGATGGAGATCAAGAATAAATAACTAGATAAGACCAAACTGGTTTTTTTTTAGTGATAGCATATTATTATTCAAACAAAAGTAATATAAAATAAATGAAAGCCTCAAGGCTTTTTCATAGGAAGAAAAACCTCATTTGTTTTGAAACATTAATTTTAACTAAACCAGTAATATCATAAGCCCAATATTTCAGGAGATTTTACATGTCAACACTTTTTTCCAGTTTCATCCTTCCCTATCTCTAAATTATTAACTACAGTCCAGGTGAAAATTTGAGAAGTTCTACTTTAATAAGGAACATTATATTAACCAGTCTTTAAAAACTTTCAGAATCGGTGTGCATAATGTAATGACCACAGATATTGCTTTAACTGGTTATATTGACAAAGAATGGAAAGAAAAAAAAATAAACATTAATAATAATACTTAATCTGTGTGTTGTGTTCAGAAGTTGAAAAAAAAGTGGAAGAAACCCTTGCAGTTCTGGATTAATACATCTATATATTTTAAGTGTGTATCAGTAAAAATATTTTGTCATCTTTCATAACTTCATTTCTTGCCATTAAAGATATAATATTGTTATGTCTAAAAATATGAAGAACATTTGCAAGAATTGGATATGGCCTGTCTAGAGGAAAAAAGACCTGGGGGGTGACGCGATAGCAGTATTCCAGTATTTGAGGGGCTGCCACAAAGAAGAGGGTGTCAACTTATTTTCCAAAACACCAGAAGACAAGACAAGGAACAATGGATAGAAACTAATCAAGAAGACAGGCAACCTGGAATTAAGGAAAAACTCCCTAACAGTGAGGACAATTAACCAGTGGAATAGCTTGCCTACAGAAGTTATGGGCATTTCATCACTGGAGACTTTTAAGAAGAAACCGGACAGCCACTTGTTTAAAATAGGGCAGGGCTGTCAAACTCCTGACCCGTGGACAGGATGTGTCATGCGCTGGCCATGCCCACGCCCAGTTTAGTAAAGGGGCGGGGGAAGACCTGATACGTCACATGATGCCGCTATGACAACATGAGTTTACACCCCTGGTATAAGGTCTCTTGTTTGAGCAGAGGGTTGGACTAGAAGACCTCCAAGGTCCCTTCCAGCTCTATTCTGATTAAAAGATATTATGTTTACGTTTAATGAGTGTTTGGCTAAGATACATGAATACAAGAAGACTTTGAATAGCTATTCTTTTTTACTTTTTTAAACATAATTTTAAATATATACGTCAAAAGGAATACAACATTTAGAGTACATTCTTTGGTCTTGATTTGGAAGATAATATTTACATAGACACAATGCACACACATTTACAGAGTAGGACAATAACTAGTTTTGAAGCAAAGCATGGATAGCAAAAAATACCATTTACTTTTGAAAAAAATAATTCCCCAAGCTCATTTCTACATAAACTCAACTAGGCAACAGAGCCATCACTTTGCTTAATGCTTTTTAGATTATTTCATTTGCTAAATATTCCTAGGCTCACTAGAGATTATGTGATTCATCCTGCTTCCTTCACTGTGGAAGCTGATTTGTTTTTGACTCTGTGATAAAAGAAAGGTCATTTATTAAAGCCTCATAAGGACTTCATCTTATCATTATGGCCCTGAAGACAGATGTGGTTTTTGTTATAAACTTATCTTCTTTGTTACATTCTAGTCATTAAAATATCCCTATACAGAATATCCCTATAAATGTGCATCTGTGCATTATGCCAGTCTGATTATATTTATTTCTTGTACAAACACAGCTGATGCAATCAGAATAAAATATACATGTGCCTGTTTTCTGTAAGATGGGCAATTACTGAAGACTCCTTGAAATCACCTGTTGGCAGGCTGTATGTTAATTGGTGGGTAAGGCAACAACAAATGTTAGGTGGAAGCCAGTGGTGGGTTTCAATTTTTTTTACTACCGGTTCTGGGGGTGTGGCTTGGTGGGCGTGGCAGGGGAAGGATAGTGCAAAATCTCCATTTCCTCTCAAACCAGGGGAAGGTTACTGCAAAATCTCAATTTCCTCCCGATCAGCTGGGACTTGGGAGGCAAAGAATAGATGGGGACAAGGCCAGTCAGAGTTTTTATTACCGGTTCTCCGAACTACTCAAAATTTCCGATACCACTTCTCCAGAACTGGTCAGAACCTGCTGAAACCTACCTCTGGTAGATGCAAAGCTAAAATATAAGTGGCCATCTCTCTTCCTCTCTCTCTCTCCCTCCCACCCTTTCTCTCCCTTCTCCCCCCCTCCTTCCACACTACTATTGTAGAGTTCTGAATTAATCATTTTCAGGATTGAACCAAAATCTCTCTCTTTCTTAGATTTTTATCTTGCCTTTATTACTTTATAAACTTTATATACTTTATTACTTTATTTGTTTAATGGGTGGTTTTATTACTTGTTATTTTAATATTCGGCCTATGGATTCAGATTTTTAAATTCAAATATTGTGTTTTAATTTTTGTATATGTCTTTTTAACTTGGCTGTAAACTGCCCTGAGTCTTCAGAAAAGGGTGGTATAGAAATGTAAATAATAATAATAATAACAACAACAACAACAACAACAACAACAATAATAATAAGTAGTAGTAGTAGTAGTAGTAACTCAAGGTGATGAATGTACTTAATACTGTCTCCGAGCTGTCTCTGAGCGGTGGCTCAGGAGCTAGGACATTGAGCTTGTCGATCGAAAGGTCCGCAGCTCAACGGTTCGATTCGCTAATGCTGCCGTGTAACGGGGTGAGCTCCCGTTACTTGTCCCAGCTTCTGCCAACCTAGTAGTTTCGAAAGCACGTAAAAATGCAAGTAGAAAAAATAGGGACCACCTTTGGTGGGAAGATAACAGCGTTCTGTGTGCCTTTGGCGTTGAGTCATGCCAGCCACATGACCATGGAGACGACTTTGGACAGCGCTGGCTCTTCGGCTTTGAAATGGAGATGAGCTCCGCCCCCTAGAGTCGGCAATGACTAGCACGTATGTCCGAGGTGAACCTTTACCTTTACCATTTTTAATGATTTGAATGTTTTTATTCAATTGTATTGTGAAGGTTACAATTTATATGTATCTAATGTTTAACAAGTGGATCTAATTTAGTACTTAATTTTATTAGTAAAACCAATAAGTTGGTTAGATTTTCACCTATACTTTGTCCTTTTCCCCCACAACAACCACCTTTTGGTAGTTGGGTAGAGACAGAGTGACTGACCCAAAGTCATCCAGATGGCTTTAAGGCTATCACTTATTCATTTCTGCTCTTTTGATAACTAATTAGTCCTTTGATACTAATTTATATTGATCAAAACTACATATAGTTGCCATAATAATTCCTCAAGCAGGAATAGGGAGAAAAAGACAGATAAAGGCATTACTAACATACTTTTCTACCCTATAAACCTGATCAGAAGTAAATGCTGGAAAGTAGAACTATAGAGCCTTAGTTACAAGTAGCTCATAAAGCTAGAAGGAAATACAACAATACAGGATGATCTAGGATTCCTTCTACCTTGGTACTCACTCAGCTCACTGCATCAGCTATGTATTTTTTAGGATTACTTTGCATTAAAAAAAGTAAATTAACATGGTACAAAATTAAAGTGATCAGATTTCAGCGATGGCAAAGCGGGACACCATTGACGGGGGGGGGCTGCGTATGCGCGCTGAGTCTTGCCACCTGCCTGAAGGAGGAGGAGCGGCTGCTGCTTCTCTGCTCTTCCAGGCAGACTCGGCTCTCCTCTTGGCTCTTCCAGGCAGGCTCGGCTCTCCTCGGCTCTTCTCTTCCTCTCGGGTGAAGTCAAGCGGCGTCTCTCCTCCCTCTCGCGCCACCTTCTCCGCCACTCCCCCTTCTCCTCCTCCTCTTGCATTGCCGTCTCCCATTTTCAGAATGGAAGTGAAACAAAAAAAACAAACCCGGGACTTTTTGGAATTGCCGCGGGACGAGGGACAAATTATTAAAAAGTGGGACTGTCCTGCCAAAAGCGGGACGTCTGGTCACTATATGCAAAGTGTCAGAACCAAATATTATTTATATTCCTTCTAATAGTGCCTCTCAATTTTCACAGAGCCTAGAATTACTATTAGAAAATAAAATGGAAAAGTAGTAGAGGTCTAGTACTTTATTTGGATTCTCAAAGAAAAAATTAAATTGGATGCATTCTAGGAAAGAGGGAGGAGCAACCTAATAAGCTTGCCTTCTTATAAATGAGACTTTATGATTGTCCATGTTGATTGTGGCAACAATTTTGCTTTCAATATATCAAATGTTGTACCATTCAACAAGTTACCCTTTCCCTGTATGTGTATGTCTTTACACAGTGTTTACTATGGGCAGTAGCTATCTCAATGATCTGTTCAATAAATTAGATTCTTTTGCACCTTACATATCTGGTTATTTAGATGACAGAAATAAACCATCATTGTTCCAAATTTGAAATGAGAGAGTAATCTACATCTAAATATCTGTGGAAATCCTCAATCATCCAAGTCATGGTTGCCCCAAAATGCAACTGGACTTTCCTGATTTTTTTTCTTGAAAACATTTTGCTTCTTATCCAAGAAAAACTGAAAACGCTTCTTGAATTAAAAGCAAAATGTTTTAATGTTGGAAAAGCATTTTTTGAGTACAGTAATCTAAATCTACTAATCAAGATAGATCTCCAAACTTATTGCAGTTCGGCTTTCACCACAAGTCACTTTTAAGATGTGTGGATTTCAACTCCATGCTGGTTGGGATACTGTGGGAGTTGTTGCTGAAATTGAAAAACAATAAGCTAGATCTCTATGCCAGCCTCATCTTTCAGCTGTAAAATATTGAATTCAGTGGGGCCCCATTCTAGTAAGAATCCAAAACTTTACAGTTGAAAATGATTAACTCTACTGCATGATCAATAATCTTAGAAACAAATGTTTAACCCTGTTTTATTGCTACATGATAGAATTAACTGCGTGCTTCTGATATATGCAGATGCCTACAGTGGTGGAAAGTAGCTTAATATTATGAATAAACATCTGCTTATTTTTATTATATAGATATATTGTCAGTTGATAAATCATTTATTTTTGCTGTATCTGTTCTTTGTTTTCTTTAAAAAAATAGAAAAAGGATTTATTATTAGAAGTAACCATGCTCATGTTATATAACAAAGTCTTTGGAAAGAAGTTCCTATCCACATATGTATCTATGTACAGACATGTCCCAGTAGTTTTCTTCTGCTGTGTCTCCATGATATCACCTTCACCTGATCTTTAGCCTTATCTAAGGCAGCTTTAAATCATGACTAGTTATAGAGGTGTTAAAGTTATGTCCCTCTTCCTGACATATTTTTGTTTGTTTGTTTTGGATATAATCTAAAATGATTCACCTATCATCCATGGATGGTGCAATAAGATGAAGTCAGGGAGTGGAATTTATCCAATTCTTCTTGACTCTTTAGACCAGGGGTGTCCAAACTTGGTCCCTTTAAGACTTGTGGACTTCAACTCCCAGAGTTCCTCAGCCAGCTTTGCTGGCTGAGGGACTCTGGGAGTTGAAGTCCACAAGTCTTAAAGGGACCAAGTTTGGACACCCCTGCTTTAGACCAATGCCAGCTCCTACCATTCTAACCCCTAGGCCCTGTCTTCCCAAACTATTTCGCTTTAAACAATTGCAGTGCTCATTTTTCCCCCAAACCCAACATTGTTCTGTACTTACCAAGATGTTCTGTACTTACCAAGATTCAGTTGGAGATCTTGCTTTGATAAAGGAACCAGATAGTTTAACAATTGATGGGCTAAGTGAAATGGCTGCCAGAGACAGCAGAGATTACCACTTAAGAGCACTATCCTATTTTTCATTCAGCTGAGAAACAGGTATTTTTAAATTTTCCTTTTTCTAAAGAGTTCTAAATCTATGTTTCATAGAAGATTGCCTGAAACTGATTAGCACACAAGAAATGGATGATACCAGGACTTTTGGCTGTCATGTCAGCGAGATCGGACATGAGGAGTGGATCTCCGTGCTCCCACAGCAAGTTCTTCCTATTGGACGACTCCGAAATGAGTTAAAGCTAACCAGTAGGGCTGGTAAAGTAAAGAGGGGCACCCTGCAGGTTGCAAAGAGCTGCAAATCTCCTGCTTGACCCAGGGCTTCTTCCCTCTCATCCACAACAAGGAGAAGAGGCAGCTATCATGGCTGCCATGAAGCTGGGACAGCCAAGGCAATAAGATATGTACAGGAGGGGTGTAGGTGAACAGTGACGAGCTGGGTGAGAAGATTCCTTTTTTATTTAGACCAGGGGTAGTCAACCGTTTTATACCTACCGCCCACTTTTGTATCTCTGTTAGTAGTAAAATTTTCTAACCGCCCACTGGTTCCACAGTAGTGTGCCGTGTATTGTTGTCTGTGCATGCCTCTTGTGCATTGTGGATTGGGTTGGGGGGGGGGCGCCGGCTACCAGCTCTGCTTGTCTGTTACGGCTGGGTGGTGTGAGGGGGAGATGCGCAAGCTATTCTGGGACAAGGCTCTTTTGTTTACGGTCGCACTATAGTGCCATTTAGTTTTACTTACGTAAGATGAACTAAACTTATGCGCAGGTGATACAAATAGTATATTTTCAGAAATTTAAATTGTCATGAGGAATTTTATGAAAACCTAATGAAAATGTTTTTAAATAATGCTATGATTTTTTTTAAAAAGTCAATTAAATTTAATTTTTAATTAAATTAAAAAAAAGGAAAGTGCTTAAGTATTGGACAAAACCCCTACCATCTACCATGAAAGCTGGAACTCCCACTAGTGGGTGGTAGGGACCAGGTCGACTACCACTGATTTAGACCCTAACTTTAAAAGAAAATCCAGGAAAAGAGACTCTTAGAACTATTTTTTAAAGTGGCGAATAATCATAGAGAGAAAAATCCTAGACCCGAAAGAAAGGAACTAAGGGGATAAAAGCTAAAGACTTTTTAAAACATAGAAAATTGGACTTTTAACTGGGCAAGTGTTGTTCTGGAAAGGCATTATAAAATGCTGGAACTATCTACTTGAATAGCTGTCTTTGCTCCCATAAATTGAATTAAATTAGGATTAATCAATTTGTCAAACTCAAAACAACACTGAAACCTAAGTTGAGGGTATCATCTATTAGTGAATGGAAAATATATCATACCTCTACAAGCCTGCAAAATTTTAGATAAGAGAAATAAACAACAGCCACCTGGAGTACTGTATTTATACTCACTGTTCTATAACTATCTACTCATTGTTCTATAACTATCTACTTTATGATTACTGGCCTCTATTGTGAGAATAAGGAAGACCTTTAAGTAAAGTGACTTTTGATTTTTGTTTAAAAAAGTTTTATTTTAACATTCTTATCCAATAACATATCCAATAACATATTTAATGTACCATCATATACAATTAATCGGATCTGCCCGGTCACCACCCCCTTCCTTTTACTCTCCTTCTCTACCTTCTTCTACTTTCCACAACCATCCTCCCCTTCTCTTATCTACATCCTCTCCTCCTTCCTCCCTACTCCTTTCTTCTCCCTCTTCTATCCCTCTTCCTTCCTTTCCTCTTCCTCCTCTTCTCTTTCCTACCTCCTTCTCTCTTCTACTTCCTTCTTTCCCATCATTTTGAAGTGGTAGCCAGGCTGCTCCGATCTTACATTAATTATACATCTTCAATCATCTTTGTACATTAACTATCAATCCATTTTCTACCCTCATCCCCCCTCCCCCTCCCTTCCCCTTCCTCCCTCCACCCCCCGGGACTTCCGAGAACCGAACACAGGGTATAAAACTAACAACAAAAATTAAAATATAGCACAAATCATAATCCATAATCACTCCTTAAAACCTCCACTCCCCTTCCAGAGACAAAGAAGATACTTTTCTTCCAATCCATTATATATCAGACCATTCCACTCCTAGAGTTCTCAGAAATTTCCGATTGAGTTAGTGTTTGTTCTTGAATAAAGTACATAGTTTTTAATATCCAACCTTCATCAATCAATATCAAAACAACGTTCCATCTTCCAATATTCACCAAGGGTTCTTCTAAATGTCTTTCTTCCTTAAGCAGTCTCTCAAGAATAGTTCATATTTCCAACTTAATTTCTTTAATTTTTCTGTCCAACCTTCAAGGGTAAACAATAGTCCATCTTTTCACATTTTAACATTTATATACAACAAATAATATTACAAATATCCAATATATTAATTGTAATAATTAAAACCTTCACTTTACCTTACTTATATCAAATAACATTATTAAAATTACACCTATAACTTATCCAAAATATATCTATTATAACAATTACATTCTAATTAGCCATATAACAACATTACATCCATCTCTTAAATATAATATTTAATCCAAATTCCTAAATTTTACTATCTATCCTCCAAAGTTAAACAATATTCCATCTTCCTATTCCTTTATACCTTAAATATATCAAATAGTACCCCTAAAATTACACATTTATATCCAAAATAAATCATTTACAAAAATTAACCATAATCATGTATAATAAAGTTAAACATTCTCCCTCCCCTTCTTCTATCTTACACATTTTCCACCATCTATTCACCATTCAACTTAACATCTATTAATAAAGAATTCCCAATCTTTAATACATTAGTGTAAAAATCTCGTGCTTTACAAATTGTATTGAGAAAATACTTTCTTCCTTTATAATTCACTGTTAAACCAGCTGGAACCTCCTATCTAAAATATATCTGATGTTTCTTAAACTCATCCACTAAAAAGGCAAATTCTTTTCTCTTTCTTAACATTTTAGAAGGAATTTCCTTCATCATTATTATATCTTGTCCTAATATTTGAAATTTATTTTTATAAAATGCTTGCAAAATTCCATACCTAATCTTCTTATTTGTAAAATAAATAACCACATCTCTCGGTAAACACTTCTGCCTTGCCCACCAAGAATTAACACGATAATTTTTTTCAATATTAACTTCAAAATCTTCTGGTTCCACTCCCTCTATCTGAGCAAAGGCCTGAATAAAAATCTCTTTCAAATTTTCTTCCTTACACTATTTATTTTATTTATTTATTTTATTTATTTATTAAATTTTTATACCGCCCTTCTCCCGAAGGACTCAGGGCGGTGTACAGCTGGAGATAAAATACAAAATATGTACAATTAAAACAAATTAAAACATATCAAAATTACAAAAACGGCTAATAATTAAAATTAAATTTAAAATATTTAAGAATATTAATAAAACCCCAATTTAAAATCAAACTATTATGCCAGTCCCGCTTGAATAAATAAGTATGTTTTTAGCTCACGACGAAAGGTCCGAAGATCAGGCACTTGACGTAGGCCAGGGGGGAGTTCATTCCAGAGCGTCGATGCTCCCACAGAGAAGGCCCTACCCCTGGGGGCCGCCAGCCGACACTGTTTGGCGGACGGCACCCTGAGGAGACCCTCTCTATGAGAGCGTACGGGTCGGTGGGAGGCATAGGGTAACAGCAGGCAGTCTCGTAAGTACCCGGGTCCTAAGCCATGGAGCGCTTTAAAGGTGGTAACCAAAATCTTGAAGTGCACCCGAAAGACCACAGGAAGCCAGTGCAGACTACGGAGCAGTGGTGTTACGTGGGAGCCACGAGCGGCTCCCATTACTACTCGCGCAGCCGCATTCTGGACTAACTGCAGCCTCCGGGTGCACCTCAAGGGCAGCCCCATGTAGAGCATTGCAGTAATCCAACCGAGGCGTAACCAGGCGTGAGTGAGTGTGCATAAGCCATCCCGGTCAAGGAAGGGACGCAACTGGCGGACCAAGCGGACTTGGTAAAAGGCCCTCCTGGAGACGGCCGCCAGATGTTCATCAAAGGACAGCCGTCCATCCAGGAGGACGCCCAAGTTGCGAACCACCTCCTTTGGGGCCACTAACTCGCCCCCAATAGTCAGCTGCGGATGCAGCTGACTGTACCGGGGTGCCGGCATCCACAGCCACTCCGTCTTGGAGGGATTGAGCTTGAGTCTGTTTCTCCCCATCCAGACCCGTACAGCTTCCAGGCACCGGGACAGCACTTCGACCGCTTCGTTGGGGTGGTCCGGGGTGGAAAAGTACAGCTGAGTATCATCAGTGTACAGATGATAACTCACCCCAAAACCACTGATGACCTCACCCAGCGGCTTCATATAGATGTTGAACAGGAGAGGCGAGAGAATCGACCCCTGAGGCATCCCACAAGTGAGGCGCCTCGCAGACGACCTCTGCCCCCCTGTCAACACCGTCTGCGACCGGTCGGGGAGATAAGAGGAGAACCACCGATAAACGGTGCCTCCACTCCCAATCCCTCGAACCAGCGCAGCAAGATACCATGGTCGATGGTATCAAAAGCCGCTGAGAGATCTAATAGGACCAAGGCAGAGGAACAACCCCTGTCCCTGGCCCTCCAGAGGTCATCCACCAATGCGACCAAAGCTGTCTCCGTGCTGTAACCGGGTCGGAAGCCGGACTGGAACGGGTCTAGATAGACACGGGTCTAGACACTCTTTTAATCCTCTCACCATTATAGCATATTCCATTAATTTATATTGTAATATAACCCTTTCTTCATCTGCCTTATCAACCTTAACCTGAATATCATCTATTTTATTTTCTAAATTCAGATTAATTTGAACTTCATCTATTTTCCTTTGCAAATCTAAATTAATTTGGTTAAATTCATCCAGTCTTTCTTCTGTCTGTGTGCTAGATAACAATAATGGGGTAATTGATTCCTTTAATTTTTTCATCTCCCTCCTCTGCTCTTCCACCAAATCTTTAAAATCCAGTATTTCTTTCTCCATTTCATTAAATTTTTGATCTATTTCTGAAAGATGAGCCTCCATAAGCTCCTGTAAAAAATTCCTTAGACTTTCTTTAATATCCTCTCTCAATATCCGTACCTGAAGTGAAGAAATTTCCAATATTTTAGAAGTGGTTAAATCTCTTTGCTTAAAGGCCATTTTTAAACTAAGTAATATCAAGAAGAAGAAAAAAAAGGAATAAAAAGAAAAAAAAATTCAATAAACTTTTCTTCTTAAACACTGTAAGAAAAAGATAATAAAAAAAGAAGAGATTTTAAAAAAAAGGGGGGGGAATTCCATTTTAAAAAAAATCTTGTTATATTCTTCTTAAAGGTTCCACGCCAGCAATTGTAATCAGCATTTCCTTAGCTTTCGCTTATCTTAGCTTTCACTTTCAAGACACAAAACGCCATCTTTCATCATCTCCACTCTTAAATACAAATACCTTCTCTGTCAGGGAGTTAAAATCATCTTACAATCAAATGCCAGCCCTCCTGTTTTCGGCTCTTTCCGTGTTGGCAATCTATCAATAATCCGGGTGGCTCCACTTCGTTAATGGCGGGCGATCTCAGTCCGCCAGTTCTGTGTGATTCTGTAGAGCTGTTTAGACAGCGTTAATCTGCTGTCAACAGCTCGTAAATCTCTGCCCTCGGGCAAAGAGGGGGAGATGAGCATTTGGGCTGAAGTAGAGCCCCCAAGAAAAGCCCCAGAATGATTTCTGGTGGTTTGTTGGGAACGCTCCTTCTATAGTTCGAAAAAAGCTCCAGAATCCAGAACGCTTCTGCAAAAGCAGAACAAAACGCAGCGTCCATCTCCGTGACTGAAAAGTGACTTTTGATTTTTGGAAAGCTGCCTGGGCTACTTAAATTAATAATCCTGAGATGTAAAGAACTATGATTATTGAACTTTCTGAAGAGCAACATTGGACCTGAATATATTATTTTTGGACTATTGTGTAAGACTGGGACTTACCAAAATAAGACAAGATGCTCCATCAGGGGGAAATGAATGAGATAATAATAATATTAACAATAACAACAACAACAACAACAACAACAGAATTGAAAGGGATCTTGGAGGTCTTTTAGTCAAACCCCCTGCCCAGGCAGGAAACCCTACACCATTTCAGACAAATGGTTATCCAACATTTTCTTGGATGGGGAGGTTCCTTCTCTGTGGGGGCTCCTACCCTATGGAACGAACTTCCCCCTGGACTTCGACAACTCCCGGACCTTCGGACCTTCCGCCACGAGCTGAAAACATACCTATTTTTCCATGCAGGACTGGCATAGAATTTTTAGACGTTATTATTGGGTTTTTAATTTTTAATTGGGTTTTATGGTTTTTAAATGTATTTTAAATTGGAGCCAAATTTGAATAAGTTTTTTAATTATTGTTTTATCTGTATTGTGTTATTTATTGTAGTTTTACTTGGCTGTAAACTGCCCTGAGTCCTTCGGGAGAAGGGCGGTATACAAATTAAATAATAATAATAATAATAATAATTATTATTATTATTATTATTATTATTATTATTATTATTATTATTATTATTATTATTATTATTATTATTATTATTATTATTATTATTATTAATTTCCAGTGTTGGAGCATTTACAACTTCTGTAGGCATGTTGTTCCACTGATTAGTTGTTCTAACTGTCAGGAAATTTCTCCTTAGTTCTAAGTTGCATCTCTCTTTGATTAGTTTCCACCCATTGCTTCTTGTTCTACCCTCAGATGCTTTGGAGAATAGTTTGACTCCCTCTTCTTTGTGGCAACCCCTGAGATATTGGAACACTGCTATCATGTCTCCCCTAGTCCTTCTTTTCATTAAACTAGACATACCGAGTTCCTGCAACCGTTCTTCATATGTTTTAGCCTCCAGTCCCCTAATCATCTTTGTTGCTCTTCTCTGCACTCTTTCTAGAGTCTCAACATCTTTTTTACATCGTGGTGACCAAAACTGAATGCAATATTCCAAGTGTGGCCTTACCAAGGCATTATAAAATGGTATTAAGATTTCCGGTGGCTTCTGGAATAGCAAAGAGCGGCTGTAGAGCAGAAGATCTTCCCAGGGGCTCTGCTTTGTTTAGGTGGCTTGGAGGGGAGCCTGCCTAATCCAGCCCTGCTCCGGACTCGGCGCGATCCTGCTTTAGGCAGGACGAGAGGAAGACGTCCATCTCTGCTTGATTGATTCCGTTTTGAATACTGGATGCAGAGGGGACAAATACAAGTGATCGATTACTGGGGTAGCAAGAAAGCTGACTTCTATCCTTTTTTTTAAAAGGAAAGAACTTTTTCTCACTTTAACTTAGTGAAGGAAAAAAAATGGCGTCTGAGAGGAAGTAGATTGGAAGCTGCTTGTGAGTGAAAGTGAAGTGCGTCTTTGTGGATTCTAGCAGAATTGAAGCTCTCCATAGGAAACAAGGTGAAAGTTTTCATTTTACAACTTTAATTTGAGACTTTATTCAATCAGAATGGCTTCTAAGCCACCTAAAGTTCCCATAACGAGAAGGGGGTCTGAATCAAACCTGGAAGATATGTTAAAGGAACAGAACAGAGTTTCTGAAGAAAGATTTAAGGAACTTATGAATAATATTTATGAGGTGAAGGACCAGCTTAGAGAGGAAATTAAAGAGAATAATAAAAAAATTAGAGAAGATTTATTGATGGCATTTCAAGGTTTGGCAAAAAATTTGGAAGTAATAGAGGATAAAGTGGAAGAAATTAGCCAAACAAATCAGTATTTGGAAAATAAAGTGGGAGAACTGCAAAATAAAATGAATAAAAATGAAGATCATGTGGTGGTGTTACAATACAGGGCGTTGGAGAAGGCCTTGAGAATTAGCAGTCTTCAGGAACAGAAGGAAGAAGATCTTTAAAAAGTTATATCAGAAGCTCTAGCTGAAATGTTAGGAATGGACCCTCGAGATGTTGTTTTTCAAATTGACAAGGCATATAGACTTGGGGGTGCATTTTGGAGAAGTATCAAGAGAAATGCCAAAAGGGTAATCATTTTGGGATTAAATTCCAAATGAAATTGGGTCTTTAGGGTAAGGAGACATGAAGAACTTTCAACTGCAAGTTTCTAAAAATCTTATTAAAATGAATGTCTAGAGGCAGCTCTTTAAATCATTGATCCAGAGGGAGCAAAAGAGAGAGGATCCCAATGAGGGTCTTAGCTATTTAGCACAGGAATAACAGAATAAGAGAGTTGAAAGGGACTTTGGAGGTCTTCTAGTCCAACCTCCTGCTCAGGCAAGAAAACTGAGGATGCCAAACTCTGAGTGGAGGGCTGAAAAAGGTGTCAGAAAAACAGAATAACACTTAGAAGGGACTTTGGGGGGACACTATACCATTTTAGAGAAATGGCTATCCAGTCTTTTCTTAAAAACGTCTAGTGATTGAGCACCCAGAACTTCTGGAGACAAGCAGTTCCACTGATTAATTGTTCTCGTCAGGAAGTTTCTCCTTAGTTTTAGGTTGCTTCTCTCTCTGTTCAGTTTCCATCCATTGCTTCTTGTTTTGCCTTCTGGTGCTTTAGAAAATACATTGCCCCCCCCTCCTTGTGGCAGCCCCTCAAAAGCCTGTTTTTTGACCTGCCTATCACATTCATTCATTTTCAGTGGTCCATGAAAGTACATCTATAGTATGTAGATGCAGATAATAAAGTCAGAAAAAGGTGAACGACATTTTTACAGATAGATAACATTGAAGCCGGGTGTGACAAGGAGTGGCTGGGAGGGGAGGGGCCAGGCAAGGCACCTCTTGACGTGATGTTGAGTTGGCCATGCCCACTCAGCCACATGACTACCCAGCTATGCCCACCCAGCCACGCCATCCCAGCTAGGCAGGAAACCGGATGTTAAAAAATTTGATTCCCACCATTGTGTGAGATGAATTGTTTTTAAACACAGAGCACTAAATATTATTGATGCCTTGCAAATTATGTAGTATAAAGAAATCTTCAATAATATGCTATCATTACCCCTTCCATATATAATATTTACAAACATGGTTTACAGATTTGAACCTCTTACATTAGAGCTGAAGAGTGTAGGGAAATGGGGTTGAAGCTGTGCAAGATGACATCCCCTGAAACATGTTGGAGGATCACTAGTATAGGAAACCTTCCCATTGCATCTCATATTTGCCTTTTTTTTTTACAACTTAATCTTACCATGGCTTTTTCTCTTTTGCAGGGATTGGAAGAGGCAATTAGAATAATGTAGTCTTAGAGGCAGGTATATCTCAATGGAATCTTGGCTCACCTTGAAGAATCATTACCTGTTGCATGGCAAACAGATGACTTGGTGAATATGACAAGAATTCAGAAGAATTGTTTTCAGTTGTACTTTAATATCTTTTTTATATATGTTCATAATTACTAAGAAATGTTTCTGAAACCTATCATCTTATATAGTATGGAAAGGCAATCTACAACTAACTATTACATTTTTATCTTGGTGCAAAAAGGTGCAATCCCTTGCAAAAAAACCCCGACACATTGATCACTAGCTGCTGGGAAATAAAATGCTGTTGGCAACAGACAATTAGTGAGATAATGCTTGTGTTATAGGAAAGCAGCATGTAATAGTGAAAGGATACTTCCTGGAAGAAGAAGGAATCTGATTGCATCAGAAGACCAGAAATTTTCAAAGCAGAGAATTTCAGCCTCCATCTGCCTAGTGCCTAAAGTAGCTAGTTTTCTGCCACTAGGAAATCAATAATCTTGGCAATGATAAGACTCCTCCTTCTTACTGGTAACATATATGTTTCAATTATTTGAGCAATATGCTCCATGTAGTCTTTTCTTTGCTTTCACTTTGCCAAAATTTATACCCAGAATAAGCTCATCAGGAAATAGTGCAGCTCTTTCATCATTGCTTCCAAAAGCTTGAGTAATAAAAGAACACAAATACAAACATGAAAACAGCATGTACTTGGCATACTGTCACTCTACCATCTTATAGCTGTAAATTAGTGTTGCAGATATTTTGTACTATTAGATAGTTTATTTTCATTTGAAATCTTTCAACAAAGATCATTATTCTATCTGAGTCACTTTGGGATAGTAGAAATCACCCTTCAGCTGTATCAGAAGTTAGATCATATTTCAGTCATATTTTTTTCAAGGTTAAACAAGCTTCCTCAATTTTTTCTTGAAGGACCTGGTTTCTTGATTATTTTTATTGCTCTTTTTTGTACTCATTCATTTCTCTGAAGGCTTCTTTAAGTGTGTTGCACAAAATAGTTGGCGTGTGCCAAAGAAGAATACAGTGAAGCTAATTCTTTCATGATTAGAAACTGTTCTTCTTTCAATAGAGCTAAAATTGTATTTGTCTTTTTAATGACCTTGTCACAGATTCAGATTCAGATTCAGCTTGTGGTTATTTACAGTTCAAAAATTTTTCACACATACTATTGCTGAAAAAAAAGAATTGTCCTTCTGATGGACATTTTATCTATTAAGATTTGTCTGAATTTCAATCTTCAAGAGAGTTGGCTACCTCTTCCAATTTTTAGAGGAATTACTTCCACCTTATGGTTCAAGTCATGAATAAAAATAACTGAGATTTGATTTCAGGGATGATATTTGTCTTACTTGATAAACTTTGATGAGGACCCATTGATCCCCTTGTGTTTTATGGCAGGATGCCAGCAAAGTGTGATATGCTGAAAATGTCAGACCTGACATTCATAAAAAAGGCAACAGGAGCAAGTGATGCCATGTCCTTCAAGTCACTCTCATTCAAGTAAGACAAATGATATGATATCTAATACTGCATGTTATTTATAATGCCATTGTGGCTTAATTCACATGTTTGTGGCACTATATGACCTAGATTGATGGGATCTCGGCTTCTAACTGATTTAGATCAAGAAATCAAAATATAATAAAATATTAATCATCTGATTGAACTATAGATAGATAGAATGTAGATATTTATTCATATTTTTATTCTGTTTAAATTATATCCTTTGAAATAAATGAATTTTATGATTAATTTGAGCCCTCTTAAATTCTGTTCTAAATATTTCTAAAATCAATATAATCCCAATTTTTTCAGACCTTCAAAAAAGCACTACCAAGCTTTTTCCACAGGCTCTGAGTTAGATACATATGATGCTCTGATTGGTACCAGTAATGCTATAAATCTCTGATTTATTCCTCCTAGCATAGAAATCTTTTTTAAAAATAATAATTTAATTTTTAATGTTTTAATCTTTTGTATGTCATCCACAGTCTTGGGCAAGTAGGAAGTCTGAAAAATAAATGAATGAATGAATTAAAAACAAAAATGAAGTAAGTCTGGATTTATTCTTAATAAATATCTGTGTGTATTTATGTTAATACCTTGAAAAATTTATTTATCCCATAGAGAAAAGTTTCACATTTTTTTTTGGTATTTTATGATATAGTATAATTATTTTATTTTTTAAAACAAAAGAAAACCAGCATTTTAATATACAGTTCATATATAAGTAGTCCTTGAGTTACAACCAGAATTGAGCCCAAAATTTATGTTGCTAAATGAAATATTTATTAAGCGAGTTTGCCCCATTTTATGATTTTTCTTGCCATAGTTTTTAAGTGAATCATTGCAGTTAAGTTAGTAACATGGTTGTTAAGTGAAATTGGATTTCCCATTGACTTTGTTTGTCAGAAGGTCACAAAAGGAGATCATCTAGGACACTGCAATCGTCATAAACATGAACCACTTGTCAAGCATTGGAATTTTGATCATGTGACCATGGGGATGCTGCAATGGTCATAAGTATGAAAAACGGTAACAATTCACTTTCTCCAGTGCCATTGTAACTTTGAACAGTCACTAAGTGAATGGTAACTACCTGTATTCAAATTGTTTCTCATGCTTGTTCCATAAGTAACTATGTATTCTTTACACAAAACTGCCTATTTTGTGGACTATAAAAATCTTTCATTTAAATCTTAATTTGAAAATATATAAACAATATTTGATAATTTTTAAGAATATTTTTAAACAGAGGGAAAGATGTTTAAATCTCAGGAACTGAAATATATATATGTGTGTATGTATGTGTGTCTAGTCAGAAGAAATACTACTGAATTTAATCGAGCTTACTCTACAGCAGAGGTGAAAACTCAAGGCCTGGGACCCGGATCCAGCCACTGGCCCATGGGGCTGCCTTGGAAACAGCGAAGAACCGGCCCCGCAGTGCCTCTGCCAGCGAAAATGGAGTGGCCCTCCTGAGCTCTGTTTTCACTGGCAGAAAGTTGCAGGAGGCCATCGGAGGCAAAAATAGAGTTTGGGAGCCGTTTTTGCTGGCAGAGCACTCAGGCCATCACAGGCACCCCCAACACGAGTGATGTTGAGCTTGCCATGCCCACCCTGGACACACCCATCCCGAACCCCTGAGGTCAAACACAACTCTGATGCGGCCCTCAATGAACTCAAGTTTGACTCCCCTGCTCTACAGTAAGAATATACTGTATAGAGAGGATTGCATTCTACCTGGCAAAGTAAAAACAAAATCTGTACCAAAATCTCTAAATATTATCCTGATTGCATGCAAAATATATGTGCACTTAGCAGCAATTTAAATTTGCATTTTCTGATATCCCTGCTGAGACCATCAAAGATGAAACAGTAGGTTTGAGCATAATTCTCTGCAAAATTTACTCAAAATGCTTCAGCTACACACAGAGTACTTGCAATTATTTTTATGAACACTCCTTTACCAATTGCCAATTTAAGCATTTTTAAGTGGAGGTGGGGGGGGAAATCTCTTTAACTATTTTAAACTTTATTCTTAATCAGCACCTAAAAATCCAATGTGCCTTCTCCCCCACCCCAAATATATATCTGCCATTTTGCATAAAGCAAGTCAAATGACCAGAATACTATAAAGATAAAACTATTGAAAAAACAGTGATTAGCATGCTTTTCATAGGGCAATAGGTTGGATCTAGGTGGATGAGCTTGTAGTTGATCTCTTAGATTTAGTGTTATCCACTTCGTCATCTCCATAAGGAGCCCTTCCACCATCAACAAGCAAAGGATTCAATCAGCACTCTATTTCCAATTCATACTAAATGGGATACTTCATGAACCAACAGTTACTATTGTATTTCTACTCTTACTATTACGTTCCGTTCAGCCTAAAGACTGATGGCAATGACATTGGGAGGAAACATAGTATCTGTCTGCAACTCTTTAAAGCAACTAAATTTATTTTTGAAATTCCATAGCTGCAGAAGACCCCTGGCTGTATTATCCTGAAAACAGATACAGCTACATTAATTAATGTCAGGGTACTACATTCACGCTACTTCATGTCCTGAAGCAACTTTTTCCAGCTGACTCCAAAGCACTCTGTGTGTCTGTGTGTGTAAGTGACATTTTAGTAGCTAACAACTGTCTTACCAAGATTGATAAAAATGACAGAATTGCACTTTGCCATCTGGAAATACTGTATCTTAAAAAACAATATATCATAGCTGAAAACAAATCCCCAAATCTCACACTCATATCCAGTCCTAACAAACTAAATGTTATTTCCCCACTTTTTTATGGCTATTGCCTTCAGAAATACTGAATATGATCCTTGGGCACCAAAAGCATTTGTCTCACACTTGAAAGGTATGAATAGATTTCATATGACCTGATTTTTATCTACAGTACAAATATTTAACAATATTTCCTCTCTATTAAGGAATGGAAAATATTGAAAAGGGGAACAAAGAACCAAAATGTTGAGATCTGAATAGCACTACATTGTACCCTTTTGAGGTTCCCAGACACAGGATCTGTCACAAATTCCAAAATACACTAAATATAGTCAACTACTTTCTATAATTGTTTATACAAAGAACTGCATGATTTTGTTTATAAAAGAGACTTAACTAAAAAAAAAATCTGTCCTATCTGATATAGTCCATTCTATCATTGCCAGCAGGAAGAATTGTATTTTAAAGTTCAGACTTTGGGATTCTGCAATGACTCATAAACGATATGATATGATATCCCCCCCCAAAAAACTCCACACCCCTAGATAGAATCAAACAAGCCCTAAACATATAAGCAATTCATCAGCATCACATTGCTTGCAGCCAACACAGATACCTGTTTCTTCTGTTTTTCAGATATGCTGAAAGACACAAAATATTGAAAATTAATCGGAAACTATGTCATTGTTAGGTGTTCCTAGCAGAGCATATCTCTTAGTTTTTTCCATATACCGTATTTTTGGACTATAAGATGCACATTAGCTTTAAAGGAGAAAAACAAGAAAAAAAACAAGAAAAAAAATCTGCTTCTGCCTCCCAGCATCCATTTGGTATTCATCTGGCTAGTGTCCTTGCAGCAAACAGAAAACAGCCTGGTCAGCTTCAGCACATTATCGCAGCCTCAGCACATGGCTCATCAGGGCTCCGCTCCATTGCACTCACCACCAGTCAACTGAGCTGAGCTGTTGCCTTCGCTGGGGAACACTGGAGCCTTCGCTGCTGAGCAGCTGATTGGTGATTGGATTTGCCTCCTGGAATACCAGACTGCTGATCAGCTGTTCTAGGCAGCAGGGATTGCCAGCGCCTATTCATCACCTGTTTGCTGCTGCCACCATGGGCCATTTTCCGTGGCCCATTTGTTACGGCCCACTCACTGCCACTGTGGCAGCCCATTTTCCGTGGCCCGTTTGCCGCAGCCTGTTTGCTGCAGCCTGTTCATTGCCACTGCAGCCCATTTGCTGCCATTGCGGCCCTTTCATTCACAGCCGTGACCTGTTTCCCACTGATCACCAATCCCCACTGACTAGAGCAGCTGATCAACACCGTACCAACCCCCCCTCCCCCCACCACAATATTCGCTCTCTAAGATACACAGACATTTCCACCCACTTTTTTGGGAGTGAAAGTGCGTCTTATACTCTGAAAAATACGGTACTTCTGTTTTGCATGAAGTAAATGCACAACCTAATATGTCTGACAGCACTCAAAGGTTGCAATCAGTTTGCCCCTCAAAGAGAATCAGTGTTACTTAATATGTGCCCATTTTCTTTCATCTCTTCCCCACGTATTCCTGCTGAAAGTGTTTACTAATGTTTTGTAAATCAAAACACAAAAGTGTTTGCTCTTTGTTTTGTAAATCAAGGGGTATAAAACAGTGGTGAAATCCAAATATTTTTTACTACCGGTTCTGTGGGTGTGGCTTGGTGGGTGTGGCAGGGGAAGGATACTGCAAAATATCCATTCCCACCCCACTCCAGGGGAAGGATACTCCAAAATCCCCATTCCCACACCACTCTCGGGCCAGCCAGAGGTGTTATTTGCCAGTTCTCCAAACTGCTCAAAATTTCTGCTACTGGTTCTCCAGAACCTGTCAGAACCTGCTGGATTTCACCCCTGGTATCAAGGTGATATAAAAGCATTTGCCGCTGTGTAACCATTGGCCAGTTTCAGTCAACTCATTAGGCAACTTTTTTTTCCAAAGGAAAAAAACTCCCAATGAAAATTTTGCCCTGCTGAAAGTCAGCAGATGTAGATTATTAAATCTCAGCCTCTTAGGCAATTAATGCTGTATTAATTCTCAACCTATAAAACAGCCTCCTCCTCCTCCTCCTCCTCCTCCTCCTCCTCTTCAGCTGGGTTCACATATCACATCAAACTAGATTAAAAAGGAAAACAATTTGTTGTACCATACCATATTATGGGAATTTAGCTATTGTCTTAGCATGCTATATGAATCTGGGCATCATATTCAGCTATAATATAGTTCATTTATATGATAAAGTGTGTTACATGACCATGGAAACTATGTTTTGAAAAACAATATAATTTGTGATGTTTTTCCAAAAATATCACCAGTCAATATGACCCAACAAGCTGGATTGGCTAATAGTCCAGTATACTAAGAAAACACAAATATGTCTGATAGTGACCATTACATTCCAGCCTTTTTGCTACCATATATCTGGCCTTCTCATGACCAAGCCACAAAATCCAAAATCACATTATTGTTTACTGGATGTGTTCTTGGGTTTTTGCTGACTATTATGGTCTGCACCATCAGGGTGGGATTGTTGCTGTTTTCTTTTTTCTTTTGATTAGCATTATTCCAGAGCTAATCCAAACCTCTAAAGGTGTAATGGTAAAAATAAATAAGAATGGGAGACATCCCATATTTTGCATTCTTGTTTATAATGTAATGCCATTGTTCCATATATTCTGCATTGATCAGACCCCACTTCCAATATTCAGGTCAATTTTGGGCACCTTGCTTTACAAATGATTCACAAACTGACTAAGATACAAAAGAAAGAAAGGAGCGTGGATGAGTTGATTTATCTACCTCTAACTCGTTAAAGCCAAGGTCTTTTTCTTGGATTATATGGCAAGAGCCATATGATCCTGGGGAAATGTAGCTACATTAAGGAATTTTAGATGTATGTAACATTTGCTCCAAGGATTAATTCTGAGAAAATTTTCAAGGGTTTGAATTCACTCACTCTCTTTCTATCATGTCCATCTGTACCATCTCTATATCTATATGCATGGGCGTATACATACACATACAACATATTTCCTAGAGTGTGAGTGTATATATTCCTAGAATTTTGAATGTGAAATGTTAACTTTAAATTACAGGACAACAGTATTTAGTTGAACAATACCCAGAGAGATCAAGGGGTTCTCTTTCTTCACTGGATGTGTTCAAAAAGAGCTTGAATAAATATGTGTCAGCAATGGTTTCATTTACATTCATTCATGTATTCGTTTTATTTACAATTTCAGACTAATAAAGTTTTTGTTTGGATTCATGAGGAATGAACTCAGTTGCTGAAATGATGATGATGGTCAGATGACTGGGTGGGCATGGCCAATAACAATAAATAATAAAAATAATAAACAAAGTATACAAAACAATAAGAAGTACAAAAAACCAACTTTCACACTTTACATACACACAACACAACTGTAAAAGCACACAGTTTCACACTTTACATACACACAATGTAAAAGCAGTTACACTTCACCCAAAATGGCCCCTACAACAAGCAGGAACCTCACACAGCCACAAAAAGCTCAAAAACCAACTTTCACACTTTACACACACACACACAACACAGCACAACTGACTCACACACAATGTAAAAGCAGCTGCACTTCACCCAAAATGGCCCCTGCAACATGCAGGAACCTCACACAGCCACAAAAAGCTCAAAAACCAACTTTCACACTTTACACACACAACACAACACAATTTACTTTCACACACAAAATGCCACATACAGATTTGTGAGATTTTGTGTGTTTGTGTAGTTAGAGTGAAACACTACAGAAGCACACCAAATCTCAGAAAGCTGCACAAATATTTAATTTTATTATTTAATTTTATTTATATTTTTTAGATCAGGGGTCTCCAACCTTAGTAACTTTAAGGTTTGTGGACTTCAATTCCCAGAGTTCCTCAGCCAGCAAAGCAGGCAGATTGAGTTGCTCACTGATGAAATGGATTGCTGGCAGGCAGGCAGATTCAGTTGCTAGCTGATGCAACTGATGTTAAGCATGGCTTTGCCAGCCTGAAAGGAGCAGCAATAAAGTAAGTGGGGGAGGGGGCGATTAGGTGGGCATGGGCAGGAGCTGTAAGAGGTTGTTAAAAATGATTTTAAAAGCCTGTGATGATCAGGCAACTCATCTGGGATCGCCAGATGAAAAAAATATTTTAAAAGGCTCCTCTGATGATCCCAGCTGAAGTTGAATCATCGCAGCCCAGAACCTCTTAAAATAATTGTTTTAACAAGCTCTTTGTTAAAGCTCTTTGGCTGAAGAGCTTGTAGAAAACATGTTTTTTAAGGTTCTGGTGATGAGGAACTCAGCTGGGATCACCAGAGGAGACTTTTAAAACCTTTTTTTTTACAACCTCTTTGGCCAAAGAGGTTGTTTAAAAAAAGAGTTTAAAGGGTTCTGATGATCTCAGCTGAGCCGCGGGATCCTCAAAGGCTTTATTTTTACTTTTAAAGGCATGTTTTCGGCTGAAGAAAAACTGCTTTTAAAAGTAAAAAAAAAAAAAAAAAACCTCTGATGAAAGTGCGGCTCAGCAGAGACAGAGGGCAGGGCCAGGAATTTTTGCTACCGGTTCTCCAAACCACCAGCCGCCATCGCTACCGGATGGGGCGAGCCGGTCTGAACTGGGAGCATTTTACCCCTGGTTTGTATTCAAGGTATTTTAGCTGCTAGTACCCTGCTTTTTACAGATTTCACTTTGTAATGTGTAAGTAAAAAACAGGTTTAGCTTTTTTGAATCTTGTCTTAATTTGTAAATAAGGCCACCATTCCATTTCTGTTCCTTGTAATTTCAAAAAAGATCGGGAACAATATGGTATTTATGAGAAACAATTGGAAGTGGATAAATTACTATAAGGAACGGGGTGGGGAGAAATAATCACTAAAATATAATTTTCTTTTAAGATGCAAAATTGAGGAAGAGACAATAAAGAAGACAATGATTAGTTGGGCCAGAAATTTCAGTCATAATATAAAGCTAGAACAATGGGATAAATAATGGGAAAGAAACTATAAATTTACAATGGCAGTAGCCTACAAAGAAAATCTCTACAAAACGTTTTATCGATGGCATTTGCCCCCAGCGAGATTCACCAAAATGTACCCAAATTTATCCCCCAAATGTTGCAGATGCGGTCACAAGTCAGGAACATTTTACCATATGTGGTGAACGTGCACCAATACAAGGAAATATTGGTGCAAAATCAAGAAATGGCTGGAAGAAATTATGGAACAAAAGATAGAACTGAAACTGGAATTATTTTTATTAGGAATATTACATCCAAAAATGGATAAAAGTTTTCAATATGTAACACTACACATGCTAACTGCTGCTAGGATTGCCTTTGCGCAAAATTGGAAACAGACTAATACACCCCCAGATGAAATAGTAATTAGAAAGATACTTGAGTGTGCAGAAATGGACAAAATGACTATGGAGTTAAAAGAAAGAGAAGAATCAGATTACTATAAAGTTTGTAATAGAATATATAAGTGGCTAGAGAACAGAAGCCAAACAAGAAATCGGAGTTTTAAATTAATATTGATTAAATATTAACCAGTTACCAATTATTATAAAATTTAAATTTCTGATTATAATGTAAGTATAATATAGATATGAGTAACTAGTATTGTTATAATCTTTATATCATTATAGCTGTTATAACCGATAGGAAGGCAATGTAGAAGAGCGAATTATAAAAGCAGAACATATATGCTGATATGGAAGGCTGTAAAACTACATTGTTATGTTTGTCTTGTTTTTTCTGTTTTTGTTGTTGTTTTTTGTTTTAAAGGTGAAAAATGTTTAATAAAAACTATTTTAAAAAAAAGGTTTAGCTTGTGTGAAATATTAACTTTCATCATCTGTGATCTGTAAAACAGTAATCTGTTTTTAATTTAAGATAAAAATTTACTTCTGCTATCACCATAGTTTGATTATTTTTTTCAAAAAATATTCTTATTTATGGATATAATTGATATATTCCTATAAACTATAGTATCACCAACAGGCAAATGGCTAATGGGGGAAAAAATTAAAGTTGACTATACACATTGAAGTACATTGGTTTTATAACTTTGCTAGAACTCAAAACAGAGCAAAACAAATTGGAATGTAGCAAATATTATTGGGCACATGATTTATATTACATTTCACTGCTGTTTCTTTCAGTGGTGGTGCTTTACTTCATTTGAATCCTGTTTTCTCTTCCAAGTGCTCATCTCCCATGCCTATATATATATATATATATATATATATATATATATATATATATATATATATATATATATATATATATATATATATATATATATATATATGTAGGTCTTTGGTTGTTCGGGTTTTCTCCCGTGTAAAATTGGAAATGTCTTGGCAACGTTTTGACGAAGTCTCATTCGTCATCTTCAGGCTTCAGCTTCGTGCTTCTGGGAGCAATGTGTGATCGCAGCTGTTTCTTCCTTTTAACTGCTAGTGGGGGTTTGAACTGATTGGGTGGGAGCTCTCCAAGACAGAGAACAAGAAAACGGCACAGCCCTCCTCCCATATATAAAAGGCACCACAGACAGAATCAGCAAGATCCTCCACAAACACAACATCAAGACAACATTCTGCACAAACCGAAAAATATCCACCATCCTAAGAAACCCCAAAGACAAAATTGAGTTAGAAAATCAAGGAGTATATGAAATCCCATGCACCGCCTGCCCCACCACATACATCGGACAAACCAACAGAAGAATAAGTGCACGCATTGAAGAACGCAAGAACTGAGTCAAAAAAGAGGAACCAACTTCTTCCCTGGTCCAACACTTTAAAGTCACAGGACATGATATTGACTTTAAAAAGACCAGAACTATTGCCAAAACTGAACACTTTAACAACAGAATAATCAGAGAAGCCATTGAGATAGAAAAACGCCCACACAGCATGAACAAACGAGATGATACCTCCCGCCTACCAGCCATTTGGAAACCCGCCCTTATTGACAAAGAGTCCCTACCATGAGGAATGACACCAGACCCACACTCACGAGGTCCACACAGGATGTCACCACCGCACATCCACCCAGAAAGCAGACCCAAACCCACACTGATCATGAAGCACGACCAAGGACCAGAAGCCAGACCGCAGCTGCAACATTAGCCATTTCAAACCCCTCCAATCCATACATGCAGCAGACTGACACCCACTATGAAGATGTAGTACCACCACAAAGCCAAACAACAGCTATGCAGCTCACCAGCTCAAATCCCCCTGCAACACAGACTAAATTGAGCACAACCAAGCCCCCACCCAAACAGGACACACCCCCATCCAATCAGAGCACAAAAAAACCTCCATCCAATCAGAGCACAGCCAAGCTCCCACCCAATCAGTTCAAACCCCCACTAGCAGTTAAAAGGAAGAAACAGCTGCGATCACACATTGCTCCCAGAAGCACGAAGCTGAAGCCTGAAGATGACGAATGAGACTTCGTAGAAACGTTGCCAAGACATTTCCAATTTTACACGGGAGAAAACCCGAACAACCAAAGACCTACATACAAACACCCGTGAAAACCTCAGAAAACATATATATATATTGCTCCCAGAAGCACGAAGCTGAAGCCTGAAGATGAGGAATGAGACTTCGTCGAAACGTCGCCAAGACACTTCCAATTTTACGCGGGAGAAAACCCGAATAACCAAAGACCTACATATATATATATATATATATATATATATATATATATATATATA
Source organism: Ahaetulla prasina (assembly GCF_028640845.1). Classification (NCBI taxonomy): domain Eukaryota; kingdom Metazoa; phylum Chordata; class Lepidosauria; order Squamata; family Colubridae; genus Ahaetulla; species Ahaetulla prasina. Next base: position 92,745,062 of record NC_080542.1, read on the forward strand.
TATATATATATATATATATATATATATATATATATATATATATATATATATATATATATATATATATATATATATATGTAGGTCTTTGGTTGTTCGGGTTTTCTCCGTGTAAAATTGGAAATGTCTTGGCAACGTTTGACGAAGTCTCATTCGTCATCTTCAGGCTTCAGCTTCGTGCTTCTGGGAGCAATGTGTGATCGCAGCTGTTTCTTCCTTTTAACTGCTAGTGGGGGTTTGAACTGATTGGGTGGGAGCTCTCCAAGACAGAGAACAAGAAAACGGCACAGCCCTCCTCCCATATATAAAAGGCACCACAGACAGAATCAGCAAGATCCTCCACAAACACAACATCAAGACAACATTCTGCACAAACCGAAAAATATCCACCATCCTAAGAAACCCCAAAGACAAAATTGAGTTAGAAAATCAAGGAGTATATGAAATCCCATGCACCGCCTGCCCCACCACATACATCGGACAAACCAACAGAAGAATAAGTGCACGCATTGAAGAACGCAAGAACTGAGTCAAAAGAGGAACCAACTTCTTCCCTGGTCCAACACTTTAAAGTCACAGGACATGATATTGACTTTAAAAGACCAGAACTATCGCCAAAACTGAACACTTTAACAACAGAATAATCAGAGAAGCCATTGAGATAGAAAACGCCCACACAGCATGAACAAACGAGATGATACCTCCGCCTACCAGCCATTTGGAAACCCGCCTTATTGACAAAGAGTCCCTAACACGAGGAATGACACCAGACCCACACTCACGAGGTCCACACAGGATGTCACCACCACATCCACCCAGAAAGCAGACCCAAACCCACACTGATCATGAAGCACGACCAAGGACCAGAAGCCAGACCGCAGCTGCAACATTAGCCATTTCAAACCCTCCAATCCATACATGCAGCAGACTGACACCCACTATGAAGATGTAGCACCACCACAAAGCCAAACAACAGCTATGCAGCTCACCAGCTCAAATCCCCTGCAACACAGACTAAATTGAGCACAACCAAGCCCCCACCCAAACAGGACACACCCCATCCAATCAGAGCACAAAAACCCCATCCAATCAGAGCACAGCCAAGCTCCCACCCAATCAGTTCAAACCCCACTAGCAGTTAAAAGGAAGAAACAGCTGCGATCACACATTGCTCCCAGAAGCACGAAGCTGAAGCCTGAAGATGACGAATGAGACTTCGAAACGTTGCCAAGACATTTCCAATTTTACGGAGAAAACCCGAACAACCAAGACCTACATACAAACACCGTGAAAACCTCAGAAAACATATATATATTGCTCCCAGAAGCACGAAGCTGAAGCCTGAAGATGAGGAATGAGACTTCGAAACGTCGCCAAGACACTTCCAATTTTACGGAGAAAACCGAACAACCAAGACCTACATATATATATATATATATATAAGCATATATATAAGCATATATATAAGCATATATATAAGCATATATATAAGCATATATATATATATATAAAAATATCCACCATCCTAAGAAACCCCAAAGACAAAATTGAGTTAGAAAATCAAGGAGTATATGAAATCCCATGCACCGCCTGCCCCACCACATACATTGGACAAACCAACAGAAGAATAAGTGCACGCATTGAAGAACACAAGAACTCAGTCAAAAGAGGAACCAACTTCTTCCTGGTCCAACACTTTAAAGTCACAGGACATGATATTGACTTTAAAAGACCAGAACTATCGCCAAAACTGAACACTTTAACAACAGAATAATCAGAGAAGCCATCGAGATAGAAAACGCCCACACAGCATGAACAAAGCGAGATGATACCTCCCGCCTACCAGCCATTTGGAAACCTGCCCTTATTGACAAAGAGTCCCTAACACGAGGAATGACACCAGACCCACACTCACGAGGTCCACACAGGATGTCACCACCACATCCACCCAGAAAGCAGACCCAAACCCACACTGATCATGAAGCACGACCAAGGACCAGAAGCCAGACCGCAGCTGCAACATTAGCCATTTCAAACCCTCCAATCCATACATGCAGCAGACTGACACCCACTATGAAGATGTAGCACCACCACAAAGCCAAACAACAGCTATGCAGCTCACCAGCTCAAATCCCCCTGCAACACAGACTAAATTGAGCACAACCAAGGCCCCACCCAAACAGGACACCCCCAGCCAATCAGAGCACAAAAACCCCATCCAATCAGAGCACAGCCAAGCTCCCACCCAATCAGTTCAAACCCCCACTAGCAGTTAAAAGGAAGAAACAGCTGCGATCACACATTGCTCCCAGAAGCACGAAGCTGAAGCCTGAAGATGACGAATGAGACTTCGTCGAAACGTCGCCAAGACACTTCCAATTTTACACGGGAGAAAACCCGAACAACCAAAGACCTACATACAAACACCGTGAAAACCTCAGAAAACATATATATATTGCTCCCAGAAGCACGGTTGAAGCCTGAAGATGAGGAATGAGACTTCGAAACGTCGCCAAGACACTTCCAATTTTACGGGAGAAAACCGAACAACCAAAGACCTACATATATATATATATATATATATATATATATATATATATATATATATATATATATATATATATATATATATATATAACACATCACTATTACTTCAAGATACAATTTGTTCTTTAGAAGCATTATCTTTTCCTTGGTTGGGCAAATGATATTTGGCTCCAGTAACACTCTTACTTTTATTTCTTATTTTAATCTAAGTGACCTGTAGTATTGTCAAGTTCATTCATTTTTGTTTCTGATGAGGAATAGATCCATACAATGCAATTTCTTCTTCCTTTCTGTCACTTACAGATTATAAAGATAAAATGTATCATCTGATTGCTTTATGTCAGTTATGGGAATCATCCCACAGGTCTCTGTGTAAATTATAAAATGTTACATTTGTCTTTCTGACCTAGGAATTCAGTACATTTTATTTCCTAGGCTAAATATTATTTTATAGTAGTCCCGAACCTATGATCAGAATTGAACCCAAAATTCTAAGTGAGACAGTTGTAAATTTGGCCTATTTTATGACCTTTTTTTACCACAGTTGTGAGAATCTGGTTTCTGCATTGATTTTGCTTGTCAGTAGGCTGCAAAAGATGACCCCAGAACACTGATCTGTTGTTTATTTCTCATCCTTATTGAGATCTTCATCAAATATTAATTACAATATCAATATGCCCACTGCTGCAAATTTGTATTTATTGCATATATTAAGTAAAAACACGAACATGCTCTATGCAATTCACAAGTTTTATTTTTATTTTTTTATTTTATTTATTTGTCACAACAGTATCTATAAACATAAGCATGAAATAACTATACGATATATAAGCATATATATAAGCATAAGTATGTAATAACTATAAGAAATTGGATAAAATCAAAGGGAATATTAGGACAGGAATGGTAGGCACATTTGTGCTCTTAGGCACGCCCCTTACAGACCTCTTAGGAATGGGGTGAGATCAATAGTAGAGAGTTTTTGGTTAAAGCTTTGGGGATTTTGGGAAGAGACCAGAGAGTCAGGTAGTGCATTCCAGGCATTAACAACTCTGTTACCGAAGTCATATTTTCTACAATCAAGATTGGAGCGGTTCACATTAAGCTTAAATCTATTGGGTGCTTGTGTATTGTTGCAATTGAAGCTGAAGTAGTCTTCGACAGGAAGGACATTGTAACAGATGATTCTATGAGTTAAACTCAGGTCATGTCTAAGGTGGCTGAGTTCTAAATTTTCTAAACCCTGGATTTCAAGTCTGGTGGCATAAGTTATTTTGTTGTACTCAGAGGAGTGGAGAATTCTTCTTGTAAAATATTTCTGGACACGCTCAATTGTATTAATGTCCGAAATGAGGTATGGGTTCCAGACAGGCGAGCTGTATTCAAGAATTGGTCTAGCAAATGTTTTATATGCTCTGGTTAGTAATGTAGTATTTCTGGAGAAGCTACACAAGATTAAGTTTACAATTCTTAAAGCCTTTTTTGCTATGTAGTTGCAGTGGGCTTTGGCACTTAGATCATTTGATATGAAAACTCCAATATAAACTTCTATCATTCACCTTGTTCCCCAAGGCAGTGTTTTCGGTCCAATACTCTTCATACCTTATATAAATGACCTTTGCGATCATATTAAAAGCAACTGTGTTCTCTTCACTAATGATGTTAAACTATTCAACACCACAGACAATGCAATTACCCTTCAAAAAGACTTGACTATGTGTCAGATTGGTCTAACAAGTGGCAATTTCAAATCTCAACCAACAAATCCTCTGTCTTGCACATTGGCAAAAAAAAATCAAAAAATAAAATACAAATTAAATGGACATGACCTTATAGATGACCCTCACTCTGTCAAGAACCTTGGAGTACTCATTTATAAATATCTAAGTTCCAGAGCCCACTGTAACAACATTGCCAAAAAGGCACTAAGAGTTGTTAACCTAATCTTGTGTAGCTTCTTCTCTGGTAATATTGTACTACTAACTAGAGCATACAAAACATTTGGCTAGACTCAATACAGCTCATCTATCTGGAACCCGTACTGCATATCGGACATAAATACAATTGAGAAAGTCCAGAGATATTTCACAAGAAGAGTCCTCCACTCCTCTGCTTGCAACAAAATACCTTATGCCACCAGATTCCAAATTTTGGGTTTAGACAACTTAGAACTACGCAGACTTCAGTCTGACCTAAGCATGTACATAAAATTATCTACCACAATGTCCGACCTGTCAATGACTACTTCAGCTTCAACCACAACAATACACGAGCAAATAATAGATACAAACTCAAAGTAAACCACTCCAAACTTGATTGCAGAAAATATGACTTCAGTAACAGAGTGGTCAATGCCTGGAATGCACTACCTGACTCTAGTTTCTTCCCCAAACCCCCAAAACTTTAAACTTAAACTGTCTACTGTTGACCTCACCCCATTCCTAAGAGGTCTGTAAGGGGCGTGCATAAGTGCACCCGCGTGCCTACCGTCCTTGTTTTAATATTTCTTTTTTACTTACTCTTCATGTATCCAAATGATGTTTATACTTTTACCTGTTATCTTATATATGATTGACAAATAAATAATTACAAATTATAATTACAATTACAATTATAAGTATTCACTTACAGGGGGAAATGTTCAGGAATATAACAAAAACTTCCTGTTAAATTCCTGAGTTCATCCCATGTAACCTGGCTATCTTTAATTTCTCCTTCGTTTATTTACTTTTGAAAATGTACAAAATGGCTAAAGCTGTTGTGTTGTTCCCTTTGGTTGCAGAAAAGTATTGCTTTCTTAAAGTAGTTCAAGGTGAGAGGTTGCCTTACGATCAAACTATTAAATGGGATAAGGAAAATCAGGTCTGAAAGAAATCTTGAATTACTGTGATGTTTGTCATAAAAAGGGGGAGTGGGAACATAATCCAGGCCATCTCATCTTCTTTTAAAAGTAAGCTAGATTTTTTTTTTTGAAGGAAAGACAATTTCCAGATGCGTGCATAAGAGCACAAACATGCCTACCATTCCTGTCCTACTGTTTCCTTTCATTATATCCAATTTATATAGTTATTACATACTTATACTCATATATATGCTTATATATTATATAGTTACTTCATGGTTATGCTTATATATATTGTGTGACAAAATAAATAAAATAATAAAATAAAATAAAATGTGAAGTATTGCAGGTAGTCCTTGACTTAATATCAAAATTGAGCTCAAAATTTATGTGGCTAAGCAAGACAATTGTCAAGTAATTTTTGGCCCAATTTACCATCTTTCTTGTCACAGTGGTTAAGTGAATCACTGCAGTTGTTAAGTTAGTAACGTGATTATTAAGCTTCCCCATTTATTTTGCTTGTCAGAAGGTGGTCATATGATCCCAGGATGCTACAACAATCATAAATACATCCCGGTTGCCAAGCATCCGAGTTTTAATCACCTGACCACAGGGATGGTGCAATGGTTGTAAGTGTGAAAAATTCTCATAAATTTTCAGTGCTGTTGTAACTTGGAACAGTCACTAAATGAATGATTGTAAGTCAACAACTACCTGTATTACCGTGTTTCCCTGAAAATACAACCTACCCTGAAAATAAGCGCTAGACTGGTTTTTTACATGTGTGCCTAATATAAGCCCTACTCCAAAATTAAGTCCTAGTGAAGGGGAGTGGGCATGGCTAGTATAGAAGGCAGTGAGCGTGGTATCTGGCAGCATCTGCAGCCTACACAGCACAGGTGAGTTGAGTACCTGTTCAAGAAGCAGGCAGAAGCAAAGGCAGGGGAGACGCAGACGATCTGGGCATGCTGTATGGACTGTGGAAAAAAGCTGAGCAGCCGGGGACCAGAGTAGTGGCTGGCCACAGGGGGCTCATCATCACACAGGAACACTGGCAGCAGGCAGAGGCAAAGGCAAGGGAGCGAGGCAGGTGATCCAGATGCACCGTGTGGGCCATGGGAAAGCTGAGCAACAGTAGGCCAGAGTGAAAGGCAGCCACGGGAGGCTGATCCTCATGTCTCTCTGCCTGCAGTCCGCATGGCGCATCAGGATTGTTTGCCTTCTGTTCTGTATATGTGCTGCCGAAGCGAGCACTTTGCCTTCTGTTCTGCATGTTGGGATTGCCTGCCTTCTGCTCCATGCCTTCTGCTCTGCACAGCCCCAGAGTGCAACTAGCGAGGGACCAGCGGGTTGCAGCTGCTGCCAGATACCATTGGTCCCCATGCACTTGCTGGCTCTTGCGTGTGTTCAGCCAGACTGATCACCTTGATCATATTTCCCCCAAAATAAGCCCTAGCGCATATTTTGGAGTCCAAATGAAAATAAGACTGGCTCTTATTTTCAGGGAAACACAATGGTATTCACCGTGCTGTAGATGAACATGGAATAAGAAAATCAATCCGCTTCCAATGAAACCATTCTGTCCCTGATCTTATGAAATGAGTTTTCTCATCTGTGCCTTTCCTTAGATCAATGTTCACCTAACTGATGTTAGACTTGTTCTGTATTCTAGGCAAGGGCTCTCTCACAAACAATAAGAGACTAATTGGATTTCAAAATAGCTGCAGTTATACAATAGTCTTACATTTTGGGTTTATTTCATCAAGGCTGCAAATTCAGTTCGGATGTAAACATGCTTCTTCTGCATATATAGTTGTGCTATACTGAGAGAAAGAGAATGAGAGAGAGACTGAATAAGCAAAATAGTTATATGAAAGTGTGGTTAAGGGTGGAGGTTGATGGAGTCTTTTCTACTCCCTCAGTAGAAAAGAAATCTTTTGAAATGTGAATACAATAGCAATATTGTTGTCAGTATTGCCACCAGTTGAGGCATCAGTGATACACAAATTTTAACAATGTATTCATGTAGCTGGAAAATAGAGACTTTGTATAGTTGGAAAATACATTTTAAAAATAATTAAATGAAAGTACTTTTCATTTCCTTTTTCCATGCATTCCTAAAGGGTTAGCAAAATGGTGAAAGGGTACATACTGAATCAAATATCAGCATTTCTTGCATATGAAATGCTATAGAAATGAAACTATAGCCTTGCTTCGTGAGGAAATTCCTCTGCCCACAGAGATATAAAGCTATACTCCAGAGTAAGAACGATGGACTGCATTGTCAAAGAATCGAACAAATTCCTGTGAGATGAGACTCATGGCTGATTAGAAAAGGCGCATTTTGCAATTAAAATGGGGCATCTCAATTTATAACTTGAAATTATTTGGAACTGTAACACAGGAGGCACAGAGCAGCTGTCAAGTAAGAATGGTGTTTCCTTATGAAGGTACCTCTCAGAATACCAGCTATATTTCCAATATTTCCATACTTTTGCCTAGTAGGAGATTTTAAAATGATTCTTAATTGGCAATGTAAATCAGAAAAATTCATAACCGTACAGACAACCCAGGGTTAGTTTAACATGTACAAAGAAACAATTATTTGCTCATCAGTTTTTCCAATGCATTTGCATAAGGATTTTTATGAGTTTGTGCTATATAGCAATAATGGATTTTGTGAAGTGCTAGCTCTTCTCATTCTGAAATGGATTTGCCATAGTGCCTTCTGTGGAACTTTAAAGTCAAAACAAGCACCTCCTCCAAGAATATATAGGTCTGAGCATTATTTTCTATGACTGCTTTGGGCAGTAAGAATGTTGTATTTGTTCAAACAACACTCTCCACTGTACAAAAGAGACTTCTTTCTCCACTTCTGCCATCCCTGAAAGTCTACCAGGAGATTGTCAGACTTCTGCAGACTCAGAGGAATTGCAAGAGAAGAGATGGAGTCTGGAACTATTATTAAAAATATTAATTCCCTCAACCCACTTTTCTTGCTAGTCTTAGAAAGTGGTGGCAAGAGAAGTCAGGGAAGGAGAAGATGCCTTACCAATGATGTTTGCAATTGCACTGAATATATCCATGTAATCAGAGATATAGCAGTAAAAGAATCAGCTAACAAATACTATGGTTTGGATCCACATTCCTCCATCACTATTTTTCAAGACAGATAATGTGAAGAAATATATTTTTGGACAGAATTTGTACTCTTCCTGAAGTAGACTGAACTCGTGTTCTTAAACAACACCTGATGGAACTTCCCAGTAAATAGGAGGAATTTACCATTATGTAGAGCCCCCTAGAGTCGGCAACGACTAGCACGTATGTGCGAGGGGAACCTTTACCTTTACTTAGAGCATTTCATCTTGGTGGTAGATGGTGCTGCCCAACACAGGCAACAAGAATTGCCTACTGACTCATGGTGATGAGTGGATTCTGTGTTTTTCCCCCATGTATCAGTTTCTTCAGACCACTATGCCCCCAGCTCTATCAATTATCTCCCTTAGGGACAGTGATTGGTAGCAATTGTTTTCCTTATTCACAGGGAGGATAGCCAAATGCTACTAGTACCACATATGGACTGCAAAAAGTTAGATGACCAAAGTTAGAGATTGTAGCAAAGAAAACTAACCCCTTCTGCTGGGAAATTATCCATATTTTATTTTATTTTCATATACGGTTTGCATTTTGTTTTTCTTCAGACATTTTAATTTCATTTCATTCCCTTCTTTCTTTTCATTCCATATCGATTTCCACACACAAAACCATGCTCAACACATACCAAATAATTATCTTTCCAGATTTAGAACCTTTCATCACTTTTCTATCCTTCATGAATTCTTTCTATCTTTCATCACAAGTAATCAAATCAATCATGCTTTCATATTTATATTCATTCCTTTGTCATATGTACACATAAACAGAATAATGCTTAAACAAGCATTTTGAACAAAACATATTTTTTGAAATAAGCAATTTTTTTTCTTGGCGCTACAAAGTATTGACTCAGTTACCAATATTGAACAACAATGTTCAGGGATGTAAGGGGAGAACTGCAACAGCCTCAGTAGTCAATAGAACTCGATCAGTGGTCATGTCACTGGCCATATTAATGAATGTTGAGTTCAGAGCTAGTAGCTGCCCCATTTCCACCAACTGCTAAAGTAAATTGTTAACTGTTTCAGCATTTTGATTCTAAAAGCTTTTTTAAGCTTAACAAATGAAAATCTATTTTATTTTGATATGTGGAGATGTCATTTTTCAGAGGGCCATTTCAAAATTAATACATTAAAATTAATCTGAAGATTTCAAAAGTGGAAAAATGGCAGGAGGAATACAAGGTTATATTTTCTTTTATACCTCTTTTCAGCCTCCAAATACCTGTTCCTGAATTTTTGGGTCTACCCATCCAGCTGTACTGACTCCCAATTTCTTCTCTCACAAGGCATTTTTTGATCCAAACAAGAGGGAGATGCTTTGTTTTGCCTAATCTTCAAAGTTTCTAATGTTCTAACCTCAGTACATGGGAAAGATAAGTTTAAGTTTTGGAGAAGTAAAAAAAAATAGATAATTGACATTTGATTTGGGTAACAGCTAACTAAGTATCAGAGCAATCTATACTTCAGTTTCAAAAAAAATAGCAAAAAGAAAGAAAAGAAAAAGAAAAAAAGAATCCACCTCCTGCTGGATTTTTTTCAGTTTTGAATACTGCAGATTGCATGTAGAAGCAACTTGTATCCTTATTCATCTCCTTATTTCAGTGCCCTTCTGAAACCTTGAACAATTTTCAGAATTAATTTATGGAGCTACTTGACAGCTCATCAGCACAGCTAGGGAAGAAGAGACAGTATTTCTGCAGCACCAAAAACTCTAGGGTCTTCTGAGAGGAATGACCAGGTTGCAGAGTTGATAAAATCTGTTGAATTTCAACTACGACTGCTATTTATTTGGTATGCTACTGTACTTTAAGATAACTGCACATTTCAATGCTTCATTTAAGGGCAAGAGAAATTGACAGCAGCTACTCTACAGCTCAAGAGGAACTGGAGTCAAGCACTACTTTATGAAAAAGAATTGTTAGCAACAGAATATTATGAAACACTTGACTTCTGACTCTGAAACATAATATAGTTGTGCACACAAAAATATATTTACAATAATTTTAAAATATAGATGTAGTTTTATTCGGATTTGAATTTTTCAAATGGATGTTCACCATAACTGAAGGGCCAGTTTTCTAAAATAGGAATTTTAAATCTGATGACATGAAAGGGACTGAAGTGTATCTTCAAAGACATATTTGCCACCCTCTTTGCCCATTAAGAAGATAAGATTCCATGGTAATCACCAAGGCAAAATAATCCCGATCTCCAATTTTTCTCATTTATTTTACCAGTGAATTAATTTTGATATATAATCCCAGAAAAAAGGTTATGGGTTGGGCATAATGTTCTAAAGGAAAATTTGGAACATCTTTCTATCTCCAGAAATTCATAAAAAAAGCTTTAAAAATTTACTACATAAGGCATATGCAGGAAATCTTTTTTAAAATTTATAAATATTAACATTAAAATGAATATATTAATATTGCGGAGGAATGGCTGGTGACTAGAAATGGTTGGAGTCATTCCACAGATATAAGCAATGCTGGGTTTGAAGGAAGTTTTGAGGAAGGTTCAGATATTAGGATTCTGGGAACAATATATGTATGAATGTTAACCTCAGAGCTAGTAGCTGCCCCATTTCTATCAATTACTCAAGTAAATTGTTAATTGTTTTATTATATTTTAACTGTTTTATTATATTTTCATATTTCCCATCTTATTGGGACAAGAATCTATGATATCAATCTACCATAGTGATAATGTTTGAGGAGAACATGAGAGTTACAGAAAATGAGTTTGGGACAAAAGCTGTGTGACCTTCTTCCAAATGTAGGAAAATTTCTCTGGGGAATTTTTGGGAAAGAAAAAAAAGTTTCTGACAGTCGTTCGTGAGGGTAGCAGCCTTGTGAAAGTAATTACTGTATAAAAAGCCTAATTTGAATTTCAGAATTTGGGGCAGTCCCTCTCTCTCCAATTTACCTCACAGGATGGTTATTAAAGGGAAAAAATAGGAACAATACGTGTGCCTTCTCGAGCTACTAAATGAAAAATTAAATATAAATCTAATAAATGAATAATACATTAAATCCATCTATAGTGGTCCATCTTGGAGCATCAGTTCTAATTTTGGAAAAAGAAAACTAAGTTCAGTTCATAGTTACATTTTAAAATTAAATATTTCATGAACCGTTTATTTAAATATCTCTTTATTTTATCCCCTCCTATTTTTTCCTTCAAGTGAGCTTGCAATTTAATTCAACATTTGAATAAACTATCAATTGTATGATATCTGTTTAATTTAGCAGATGGTCTCCATTGCAAAATTGGAGACTCATTGTTTCTTATGTGAAGTCATTCAAAGCAGCAAGGACAAAGGAGATACAGTTATGGTATATAGTTCACTGTGGTTAACAGCAGAAAATTTTCACCAAGACATTCTTCCATTTGGGAAACAATGATCTCTTTTTCTTAGAAACAAAAAAATATCTTTTGGCAATCTAATAACTTAAAGATATCATTGTCCTTCCCACATAGTCACACATCCCCCCAAATCCTGAAATGAATGTTATTCAGTGAGAAACAGCACAATTATACCAGGAATTAAGCAGTGAATATAACTCCTGTCTGCTAGATCTTGCTAATGATTTGAATTTCTTCTCTTCTTTGTTCAAGTTTTCCTGTTCCAGTAAATATGACAATTCTTACTGCATTTTATTATTTTTAGAAGCATCTCTACATTTTTCTTCAGAATTTTAATTGCAACCTTATTTCTGCTCTCTTAAACAAGCTTGCTTGCTATTTTATTTTTAAATAAATTAATGTATTTATTTTTAAATGTTTTTATTACTGACTACTGAAGCCTAACTGCCATTTTCACTACGACTTAAAAATAGACTGAATAAAAATATGAGAATAGTAAGGAAAAATAATTTAGAACTATTTATTCCTAAAAGCTTGATTTTTTTGAAGTGCTTTATAATACTTTTTAAATAACAACAAAGGATGTTACTACCATTCAACAAAGGGTACGTTCCAGAGACCAGGGACAGTTACTAAGAAGGCTTGATTCTTATGAACCTTCTGTTGCATCACCTCATGATCATGTGATAGTGATTTGGGTGCTTGGCAACCAGTGTGCATTTACAATTGTTGCAAATCTTACAGTAATGTGATTGTGACCTTCCTAAACAGCCTCCAAAAAGCAAAATCAATTGGGGAAACTGGATTCAGTTAACAACCATGTGATTTATTTAATGACAATGGTAAAAATGGTTGTAAAATCGGATCTAGGTACATGATGAGTTATTTAACAACTGTGTCACTTAGCGATTGAAATTATAGTTTTACTTGTGGTCTATGTTGAGGACTATCTGTACATAAATGTCTCAGCTAGAAAACCTTCTAATTCACATGAGTATAAGAACAGGAAGAGATGAAGCATAATCAGATTTGCAAGATTCTACTACTATAGCTCATCTTCCATTGAGGACCTGTATACTGCACCAGTCAAAAAGAGGGTTGGGAAAATATTTACAGACCTCTCACATCTTGAACATGAACTGTTTCAACTCCTACCCTCAAAACAACGCTATAGAACACTGAACACCAGAACAACTAGACACAAGAACAGTTTTTCCCCGAAGGCCATCACTCTGCTAAACAAATAATTCCCTCAACACTGTCAAACTATTTACTAAATCTGCACTACTATTAATCTTCTCATCGTTCCCATCACCAATCTCTTTCCACTTATGACTGTATGACTGTAACTTTGTTGCTAGTAATCCTTATGATTTATATTGATATATTGATCATCATTTGTGTTGTAAAAGTTGTACCTTGATGAAGGTATCTTTTCTTTTATGTACACTGAGAGCATATGCACCAAGACAAATTCCTTGTGTGTCCAATCACACTTGGCCAATAAAAATTTCTATTCTATTCTATATTAATAAAAGTAACTGTAGATTTCTGTGAAGTTATTTTTTGGTTTGGTTTATATTGTGGGGCTGATAATCACACATGCTATGCAAAGAACTGTGTCATGTCTGCCATCTTGATTTCCAATAGATTGTAGTCTTAATTTTATAATAAGGGGTATCCATTGCTGTGAATGAAAAAAAATATAGGACTTAATGAAGAGATAGATGTGGGAAATGTTAATTTTACTGTACATCAACAGAATTATGTCTATTTATTTTAGATTGGAAAAATCTAGATGACCATAAAAACTAAAAAAAATCTATTTGTTGTTATGAAGCCCTAGAAGTTGCTCATAACCAAAAAAACTATTTTGTCAAAAGGGTTTATTAACCACATTTAAGAAAGGATATAAAATTCCATAAGGCACAAATTCCTTGATCTTCAATTGCTAAATACTTGTTTTATTCAGTGAGAAGATGACTATCAAAATTTATTTGGTAGAAAAGGAACGTGCAGATGTTTTGGACATGTAAAATTTTACAAACCAACATTCTCTTTCTCAAAATCTGAAAAGGTCATTATATATTCTGTCTAGAGGTCCTTTGCGCTTCACCACAGAGATATAGTAGCTTGGCATTATTCAAATTACACAGTAAAAGGTAGAGACAAACTTAAAGACAGACCACTGATATTGAATATATAACAATTTTTGTCCAAACTTCTCTCTCAAAAACTAACCTGTTAAGAAGATGTTCCCTAGTATAAGACAGCAGCCCCTAATAGTTTGGGCACCAGGGACTGCTTCTGTGGAGAGAGGTTTTTCTGCGGACTGGAAGGGGCATGGTTTTGTGTACTGTCTGCACCCCATGGATGGGGCTTTATTTGTTTGCATGGCCTGGTTTCTGGTATGCCATGGACCAGGGGTTGGGGACCCCTAGTATAAGACATGCTTCCACTTTTTTTGCAGCTCAGAACTGGAAGTACTTCTAACATTTGTGATCACCTGTGTTTAAACTATAAAATTCATTTTATTGTTAAACATCTTTCCTGCTTTTCTGTTTATTACAATATTAAAAGAAGCTTATAATTATGCAGTATGTACTGTTTAAAAATTAATAAACTTATAATATAAAATAAATATATTTTATTATATATAATAAAATATATTAATATATTATATAATATAAAATTAAAATCAAATGATTAAAATGATTAAAAGTTAAAAGCTTGTAGAAAATTATATATTTTACTAATTACTTAAGCCAAGCATACTTCTTGGCACTCCATAACCTGACAGTCACAAAAGGCAATGCTATTGAGTGAGACATCTGACTAAATAGACATTAGCTTTCCTTTTTAAAAACTGATATAGTTATAATTGTAGACCACAACCATTATAAAATGGGTAGAAATACTATATCCCACAACAGTCTTTGAATAAACTATTTTCATATTACACCTTCGGTGGGAATTTGAATTTCAGTGCAGTAAGCTTAAAAAATAATTCCTGCTGAAGCAAAGAATATATTAAAGGAATTTCTTTCGATTTCTTCTTTTAAAGTGTCAAAATAATTTCCCACATTAGAATAAAGGAACTAGATATAAATAAGTCAGGAAAAATGCTATAGCTAAGTGGAATGAACTATATGCAAATATCAGGCCAAACAAAGTACCTGAAGGCTTTTTTTCTCAGGGAATATGGCAATATTATGCACCTCACAGCATGAGGCCTATTTAAGTAAGTTCATGCATTAATGAGTCCTACTTTGCAAAAGCTTAATGAATAGTATGTCTGAATAGTATTAATTTTGTATAAAATCTATGAATGCAGAATTAGCTTTAAAAAGAATTTCTCTGTTATGAGCTTCATATAGCTGTATTCACTACAATTATTCTCTTATTGATAAGTGGGTGCTTTGAAGTGAATAATACACAGTACAATATGTTATTGCAAACAAGTGTGTTTTCTCTAAAGACATCAATACTTCTGGCTGGATTTTTTGCAGCTTCCGTAATCTCCCTCTCAATCAGTCTACTCCTAGGCACCAGGGAACTGGCACTGGCAATCAAAAACCAGCAATGTGGATCAATGATAGAAATAATTTTTCACCATTCTCAGCAACTTTGTTTCAGATATCCGAAAATGCTTAGACAATATACTTATCTTATCTTATAGAAAAGGCTACTCGGTGTTAAAACTGTGCTGTTATGAAAGGCTGTCCACTTCAAGTACACTTAAGAAATATTCATATGAAGGTAGAGTAGATAGTGAATTTGCTCATGAAAGTTTTTGCACTTTGAACAAGAGTTGTGAGTCTAGGTGGTCTTCCAAGATGCACACCATGTCTGTTTGGGGCAATGAAACTCACTACTAAAGATAGCATAAAGCCTGATCTGGAGGGCCCCCCAATCTAGACCTACTCTGGGGTTCAGCTGAAGCCTTTTGCTTCCAGTCCAGGACTCCAGAGCTTCCAGGCAGTGGGATGGGACATCAACCGCATTGCTTTGCCAAGAAATGATTAAATATTACCACTGTACTGATTATACCTAATCCCATGTTGATCTGTGATCTCACCTAATGGCTTCATGTAAGTATTATATCAGAGGGGAGAGCACTGAACCATATGGAACCCCACAATTTAGGGATCCTCTCCAATGCCACTGCCTGGAAATGAGCTCAGAAAGGAGGTGAATGAGCACAGTGCCATCCAATCCCCAGAACATATCCAGAAAGATACCAGTGTCAATGATATAAAAGTTCACTGAGAGATCAAAAAGGATGGATGGATGGACAATTTCCATCTTGAACCTACCAGTGATTATCTAAAAGTGTAACCCTAACCCTAACCCTAACCAATGTTTTTTCCATCCCATATCCAGGCCTGAATCCCAACTGAAAGGGGTCCCTAAGAGCAGCTAATAAGCAATTTCCAAAGTGATTAGAAAAGGAACTAATCAAACTTAGTGTTCCTTCAAAGGCGCCAATCATAGTTTGAGCAACAAAGTTCTTCCATTATCTTCCACAATTCTAAACCTTCCAGAGACCTTTGGTCCTTTCACAAGAAGCAGCTATCTGGATATCTGTAGGTGATCTCTAGTCCTCTCTTATCTGGATACTAATTATTGAAATGCCAGTCTGCTCTCTGGCTCTTTATTTTCATATTTTCTAGAACCCCTTCTCAGGTATTTCATCTGTGTGACCAGATGAGCTCTTTGCACTTGTTCCCCTATTGTATAAGGTCCAGGAAACAATGTGTATTATTACTAAATGCACATTAATGCAAATAGCCTGCAGGATTTGATCAATATTAACAACATACTAAATTCTAGTAGAACATCTTACATTTAATCTAGTAGGGCAGCAATAGTTTCATATGAGATTTAATTGGTGTATGGTTAACATACCAGGCTAGAAACTAGGAGACCATGACCACCATCAGCTGAATGACCTTGAGCCAGTTGCTTTTTCTCAATCCTGGTGGAAAGGAAATAACAAATCACTTCCAAAAATCTTGCCAATAAAGCTATAAAGATTGTACTTGCAGTCACCAGGAGTCAACATGGATTTGAAGGCAAGGACACTCAAACGTTCAATGTAATGTTTATCTTACTGTTCATTTTACTAGTATTTATCCCTTTGGCTGCTTTGTGGCTGTTCTATTTTGTTTTATTTTTTCAAGTTTGGTCAATTTCTAAATAAAAATTATTTAATTTGAAATTTTTCCTGCTGATTCTAACTATACCTTTCTTAGCTTCATTCAGCAAGGAGAGTAGCAAGTATGACTTTCTACCTTCCCATAATTACTAACCATAAATTGATTGACTACTGAGATCTTGTGATCAATCCTTTCCCGTATAACCCATTACCATATTAGCCAGATTAAATATTTGAGGAAATGGTTAAAGCTTACCTTTCAATTTTATTATCTGCTTCTGGGACAGGTTGCTTTAAAATAGCAGGAAAAATTTTGAATTTATCTTCTTCGGTAGGCCAATATTTGTCCCAAGTATTCCAGCTGGCATGGTTGCAGATACAATACTTGCTGCAGAAAATGGGAGAAAGAGGATTCCCTTTGGCTTCAGCTTGGAACTGGATTCATGAGACAGGGGGACTAATAAGGAAAACTTAGGCTTGCAGGACTTAAGTGCCTGACTAAGTTTAACTATGGTTGATTGAACAAACCACAGATAAAGGGCTCAAGCCACACATTAAGCAGTCAAATTTCAGAGGTTGAATTACAGAATATACTATGCTCTGATAAAATAAACCTTATAATAACCTTGTGTTTCTGCATATGCAAATTTTTGTTTTGAGTCTTAACTTCATAGTAATAAGAACTTCTTCATAGCTGAGTGCTGATAAGGTTTGACAAGCAGTAGCTAATTTATGAAATCATAGGCAGATTAATTTTGTATCAGTGATATCTGTTATGTATTTAAACTTTAGGAGGGAAGTTTGGGCGGGAACAAGCACGTTGCTGATTGGCTGATGCCTCAGCCAAAATAGTAGTTAAAGAGGGGTTTTTGCTGTTGGTCTTTTGCTGGGTCACAATAAACTAAAGAGCTGTTGTCACTCGTGTGGTCTCCTGCCTCGTTATTGCCCGAATTTAATAATATCTATGTATACTCTAGAGAGCAAAATACACAAAAATATACTATGATACCTTCTAGATCTTAGGAGTCTGAAGGTAATGAATAGTATCTTGACTAATGAATCCGTAGCCCAAACAAGCTTTGAACCACTGGCTTCCTCACTGCATGAAGTGGTAAATAAGTATGAATGATACAATTCAGAGACATTTGCTAGTAATATACAGAGTACTGAAATCATTTTAAAATGCTGTATTTTAGAGATCTTTTCCTCCAATATTTATTTGCTCAACTGTATAACTTTTTCCCACATTGTTTTTATTACTTATTTCCAGCTGTATAGTTAGTTTGCAGTTTCCATCCAAAAGCACAAATTATCAATGTCTTTATTTATTTATTTAAATTTCATACTTCTTAACTGCCCATCTCCCTCAGAGAAGGCCTCTTTATTACAGAGACTTTTAGCCGAGACTGGACTTTGCATGAAAAACACATACCATTGCGGCCTCTAAGATCCACTGTGCCAAATGGAAGCAAAGTAATGGAAACTTACAACCAGCCTTAAATATATGACATGGCTAAAAGGAAAGCCAATGAAACTTGCTTCCAATGAATTCATTTAAGCATTAGTGGGCTTTTGGGATATTCTATATTTATTACTTCATTTGACTTTATGTTCATGGCATAGCAACCACGGGGATTTTTTCACAGACAAATGGATTTTCTGAAATGTAGATAAGGTTTTTTTAGCCTATTTGTGGAGTAGTTTATTGTCAACTTGATCACATGCAAAAAAGTTATCAATGACATGCTTGTTCTCCTTTATAAATCCTTTCAATGAATCTCAGTTTCAGGATACATTAGGAAATAAAAATGCAGATTGTATTATATGAAGGCTGACAACACCACTATTTTAGTAAATTTTGTGTTTTAATAAAGCAGATGTTTAAAATTGATTTTACTAAGAGCTCCACTGTAATTGAATGGCATTCTCAAGAATTAGGGATATATTTTCCAAAGACATGTGTTTGGTTTATAGTCCACTTTCTTAAAGAAAAGTGTTAAATGTCTCTGATGTTTTATCTAAAATTCTTCTAGAGTTCAATTTAGCTGAAAACGGAATATGCATATTACTTACCTGGCTATCAAATTAATTGATTAAAATTTAATTGAGTTTTATATAATGAACTATGTTTAGATCCTATAGCTGTATGCTTTATTCTCCATCTCAATCTCTAAATTTTACTAAAAAACAAAATCTAAATAAATGCTGTTTTGGAAAGAATAACAGAAAATTTTGCCACATGCTTCCTGCATTCTTATGCACTAATTAATACCCCCAACTTTAAAAAATAAGTTACACCTGTGTATCACAACAATGAGCCAAATTGCTTCAAATTCCTCTCCCTTGTCTCTTCTCAAAGAAAGAAAAAGTCATTCAAATGTTGATATAAGAGCTCATATTAGAAATCAATTGTTCATAACAAGGACAGACTTTTTCATTAGCAAATAGCAATTATTTTAATATTTCTATGCAGAAAAAATATACAGGTCTTCATAACCTAATGGATTCTTAAATAGTGGAGATTTGGCCCAGAATTACATGCAAATTTGAAGTGTGATCTTTATAAATTCACACTCAAAATCCTGTTATTTTAAGCAATATTATATAACCTCAAACAAGGCTCAATTATATAGATTAATATTACATCTCTTGGTTGGAATTTCCCTCAGCAAAGCACTTATGATCAGCTTCTATTAAAAATTTACTGATATATCCAACACAAGTGATACGATATTTTTGTTGTTTTTACCTCTTTTTTAAATAAAAAAGCAGTAGTTTCACATTTTAAAAGCAATCATCCATTAATTTAAAAGAAATCTTGCTGAATACAACATTCAGGTCTATTATTTCAAAGCTCATGCAAATCAATATCTTCAATTTCAATTTCAATTAGATAATAAATTAACTAACAAACAAACAAATACTTATTACTGTAAGGTTATTAAATACATCTTTACAGCTGACAATATCCATTCAATATGTTGCCCTGACAAAACGTTAGCATGTTCTGATAGGCTGACTTAAAAGAAGTTATATTTCAAGCATGCTTTTGAGCATTAACTCAAGGATTAGTCTAATTGCTATTTTAATTTTCTGTATCCATACCTGGATAATAGCTTACTTAAATAAATCAAAATCAGTACAAAAGCAGTTGAATTCTCTAGAACGCATAATCAGGCAAGTTGTTAGTTAACAAAAACTGAACAAAAACAAAACAAAACACCAAAAAATGGGGTATTATTCACAGCCTAAGTCAATGGACCTCAGTGTTTTTGTTATTGACTTCCTTTTAAATTTACAGCATAACATTTTGTTATTTTTGTTTCAGGTTAATTGAAATCTTTACATTTGTGAACATGACAATACACAACCCATTCTGAAGATTAAATCTCTGGTCCTGATGACTGATTCAACTTTACAACCCACTCTGTTTAGTTCTGTTCCTGTGTCTGTGTTTGTAAATGTTGCATGATCATAGAAAAGGAAAAAAGAAAAGGAAAAGAAGGATATGTACATCTTTAGGTATATATTATACAGTGATATGTATGTTGTCCACTGTGTAAATTACTGTTGTGTGTAAGAATTCTTTTTATGTGTATCTCCATTTCTTTTAAATTTCAATGGTAAACAAAGAAAAAAAACAATGAAGCTGTATATCTTAGAAGTAAACACGGACCTCCTGACCCAAAAGTGCTTTTTCAGGAGGCAACTGAACTTTCTTTTTTTTTTCTTTGAAGACATTTCTCTTCTAATCTAAGAAGCTTCTTTAACTCTGACTGGATGGTGGGGAATGGAAGGATTTATGTTCCTTGCAGACAGCTGATCATTTGCATCCTTTTAAAGAGTCGTTGAGGCCACTTGGAGACTTTATCTGTGTCCTCAGGGTAATTGAGAAGCGAAAAAACAAGAAAGTCCAGTTGTCTCTTGAAAAAGCACCTTTGGGACAACCATGACCTTGATGACTAAAAATCTCCATAGACTGACCTCCTAAGAAATATGGGTAGAAAAGACAAAATGTACTTGTATATAAATGCATATAATCTTTATAACATTTAAGGGCATACTGTCTATGGTAGAAGTATTCCGAAAGACTGCACAATGCTCACCAAAACAATGCACATTGGTTAATAGTAACCTAGCTGCATGAAAATTCAACATATATGAACTTTTCTACTGTAGCCTGAAAAAATGTTGTTGGCATATGTAAATGCTTTACAACATTATTTTCATCCTAGCTGGACCCTCTTCCTATTAGTTTGGTTCATATATAATTTTTGGAAGAAATATATTAATTTTTAAAAGGCTATGTAATTAACTACTACACAATAATCTGTCATGGGATCTTGGAATTCATACTATAACTGAAGTATTAAAGGTCTGGGCTGAATAGGTCAAATAGCTTAGTTACTATTTTGCCACCCTGATCAATTATGTAAACCACAACATCTTCTAGTAAGGTGATCCTGTAGTAGATAAGGGCAAAAGTATTTTCTTTGCATGTTAATGACAGCTTATTTAATTGTGTATTTTTAAATATGCATTTTTTAATTTTCCAATTAATTTTCCAATCAGAAATTAGTTCAAAATTCTGTAATTTTATAGAAAACTACATCTATTATTGAAAATAGTGCACAAAACCACTTTTAGCGAATAGATATACCACATAAGATAACATATACAGATTTAAACATTAAGAAAAATGCATAAAATGCACATTAAAACTGTATGTTGATATGAAAATAGAAGATCCATTTTAAAATAGAAAAAGAATAAGACTCTGAGGGAGGTTAACTTTGTAGATTCACCCAGCTCATTCTTGTATCACCTAGTCTATATCAGCACATCATTGCCAAGTTTTATTCAATCTGGTGGTGAAAACAGTGTTAGATGTTTTTAGAGTGAATCATTCCTTCAAAAATTATACTTCCAGCAAGACTCTCCAATCTATATTTAGTATTGTAGCGAAAAAATTGCAGAGACCAAATGGGACCTGTGTGTTCTTTTTTCCTGACAGTTCTCTATTGTGAAAGTAGACTTGGATAGGAGAAGTGAAAAAAAAACTGATAGGGGAAGAGGAGGGATTCCTCAAAGTTTTCTTCTAAAGATCTTCATTCTCTCAATTTTTCTTTATTTCTTTTTATGATAAAGGAAAAGCTGCAAGGGATTTCCACCATTTTCCCCACAGAATGACTGAGGTGGAAGTATATGGCTGAAAAGGAAAATCTCAGCAATCTTTTTTTTCCTATTTTCTCTATTCTTATTGTAATAGTGGCCTTTAATGGTATGCTTAATTAAAAACAATAACAAATACAAAGCAAATGGGAAATAGGTGACATGTGACAGTGTGTCTTGTTTAGTTTCTTCCTTGATATTCTTATCAACACAGGATGTGCTTTCCATGGGGCAAATCCTCTCATGCCACATTTATGTCTCTCTGTCAAACATGTTTTTGATCCAGATTATTGGAGAGGAAGGAAATGGCTGATATTTTTTTGGAATTACTTGTCATTATGCATAGTAGTATGCATAATCACATCAGGTAAACTCAGAAATTTAACAATGGATTGATTCAGTTCTCATCCAATCTATCAATTTTATCTCTGACAATGTGACTGTAGTTTTTGTGAGAAAGTTTAGCATTAGTAATTTATCATTTCATGTGTTTTACTAGATTCTTGTCAAATGGCCTTTATTTTGGCCTCTTTCTTGTCTAAGTTAACTTTTTTCTCCTGCAATAAAAAGTTAACTTCCTGTATTTTAGATTTAACACAATAGTGGCAATGAGATATGTCTTTCTCAGAAAACTTTTTGTTTTTTGTTTTGGTAAAATATTACAGGAACTGTTCTGTACATTCCCATGCAAAGATCTTCTGATTACTTTTTCCAAATTGATATTTCATAATGTGCGGAGAGAGTGTGCTTGAAAGGACAAATGATGAAGCATACATTGCAATATTGCAACACAAATTCCATTTTTGATTCCATGACACAGATCTTGTAAGGACCTGCTTCAGCTATCTTCTCAGAAAAGCAAAACTCTTGAAATAGCGGTAGTTCAAAAGGAAACTTTTATTGAGCTGTGCTGTGCTGAAGCTGAAATGGGCTGTTTGCTGTTTGTTGCAAGGAGGTAAATTGCTGGCTGTGCTGAAGCTGAAACGGGCTGTTTGCTGTTTGTTGCAAGGAGGTAAATTGCTGGGAGGCAGAGGCCAAAGGGTGGGGGCTGGCAGGTGGGTGGGGCTACATTCGGTGTATAAGATGTACCCAAATTTTCACCCTCTTTTAGGGGAGGGAAAGTGTGTCTTTTACTCCGAAAAATAGAGTAGTTGAGAAGATCATAGCATTGCAACTCCAGGGAATCCTGGAGTAAAAAAATTACGTTTTCAGTCATTTTTCAGGCCTGAATAGGATCATACACGCATGGATGATTTCTGGTGGGTTAGGGTCCAGTTCAAGATGTTGGTTATTATCTTTAAAGCCCTATATGGCTTTGAGCCAGGCTACCTCAAAACCATCTTCCCCCATATCACATCAGCCAGTCCACCTAGCCACACAGGAATATTGCGGACCCAGTCAATTGAAGAATTCTGATGGTGGGATCCAGGAAGAGACCCTTTTCTGTCATTTCTCCCCACACTTTAGAATATTCTCTCCTCAGTGGAAAAGTGCCCCCCTAATCTCTTGGTTTTATGGAAATGTCTAAAAACGTGGCTCTGCCATCTCATTTTGATCTCACAGAGAAGCATGCATCCATAGAGCTGGTTGGCACCAGAAAGCCCTCTCCACTCCTTTTAATTAATTTTTAATGTTGACTTTTAACTACCATTCTTTTTATTTTAAATTTTTACATATAGTTTTTATGTTTTTAGTATTTTATATTGAATACCACTGAGTCCATCTGTGAGGAAGATGGGGAGTTTCTAAATTTGGCAAATAAATAAATCCAGGTTAGCAATGGATACCTAAGGAGTTAAATGACATTCATTCAAGTTATAGCAAATAATTTGAGTTTAGTGAATGATATTATGCATTATGAAAATATTCAGAACAGAAATGCATCTTCTACATTATATTTCCCCAATTATTTGCTTTGCCAGATACGTTGGACTATAATCTTCATAATTAGGAAGCATGTCATGAAGTTGTGGCAGAAAAGAGAGGAATTGAGGCCTTTCACAATACCGATTCTGTTGGCAATTCTATACTATAGATTATAATGGGCTTGTGTGTCCCTGAAATTCAAAGGATGAACTATAATTAATGACTAAACAAAAATTTATTAACTAACATTTAAGGTTAATAATATAAAGGCAATCTAATAATATACACTTGACAGCCTATGGGGAGTGTGTCACAAAGAATATCAAATGGACAGCTAACATCAAAAACATCATTAAAAAAGGACAACAAAGAATGTTCTTTCTGCGCCAACTCAGTAAGCTCAAACTGCCCAAGGAGCTGCTGATCCAGTTCTACAGAGGAATTATTGAGTCTGTCATTTGCACCTCTATAACTGTCTGGTTCGGTTCTGCAACCCAACAAGAAAAACACAGACTTCAGAGGATAATTAGAACTGCAGAAAAAATAATTGCTACCAACTTGCCTTCCATTGAGGACCTGTATACTGCACGAATCAAGAAGGACCTACCTAGTGGCACTGAGGGAAGCGAGGCGTTCCTACGCCTCCTCCCTCATTGCGTCGGCAGATAACCGCCCAGCTGCCCTGTTCCGGGTGACCCGCTCCCTCCTTCACCAGGGGGAGCGGGATGACCCGTTGCGGGGACGTGCTGAGGAGTTTAACGGTTATCTATACGATAAAATCGTTCAGCTTAGGGACGGTCTGGACCAAAATTGTGGCGATTCAGACGGGGTATCTGAGGGCGGTCTTGGTGATGTTGTTTGGGATGAGTTTGACCCTGTGACTCCCGAGGACATGGACAGGTTGCTGGGTAGATTGAATGCCACCACGTGTTTACTGGACCCGTGCCCCTCCTGGCTGGTGCTGGCCACTCAGGAGGTGACACGAGGCTGGCTCCAGGGGCTTCCGAGTGCTTCCTTGTTGGAGGGAGTCTTTCCGGCCGCCTTGAAAGAGGCGGTGGTGAGGCCCCTCCTCAAGAAGCCTTCCCTGGACCCGGCTGTTTTAGGTAACTATCGTCCGGTCTCCAACCTTCGCTTCGCGGCGAAGGTTGTAGAGAGTATGGTGGCATATCAGTTTCCCCTGCACCTGGAGGAAACTGTCTATCTGGACCCGTTCCAGTCCGGCTTCCGACCCGGTTACAGCACTGAGGCGGCTTTGGTCGCGTTGGTGGATGATCTCTGGAGGGCCAGGGATAGGGGTTATTCCTCTGCCCTGGTCCTATTAGACCTCTCAGCGGCTTTTGATACCATCGACCATGGTATCCTGCTGCGCCGGTTGGAGGGATTGGGAGTGGGAGGCACCGTTTATCGGTGGTTCTCCTCCTATCTCTCCGACCGGTCGCAGACGGTGTTGACGGGCAGAGGTGGGCCCGCGCCTCACTTGTGGGGTGCCGCGGGGTCGATTCTCTCGCCTTCTGTTCAACATCTATATGAAGCCGCTGGGTGAGATCATCAGTGGCTTCGTGTGAGGTACCAGCTGTCGCTGATGACACCCAGCTGTACTTTTCACACGGGCCACCCCAATGAAGCTATCAAGTGCTGTCCCGGTGTTTGGAAGGGTCTGGATGGGGAGAAACAGGCTCAAGCTCAATCCCTCCAAGACGGAGTGGCTGTGGATGCCGGCATCCCGGTACAGTCAGCTGAGTCCGCGGCTGACTGTCGGGAGCGAGTCATTGGCCCCGATGGAGAGGGTGCGCAATCTGGGCGTTCTCCTGGGTGCACGGCTGTCTTTTGTAGATCATTTGTCGGCCGTCTCCAGGAGAGCTTTCCACCAGGTTCGCCTGGTGCGCCAGTTGCGCCCCTTTCTAGACCGGGATGCCTTGTGCACAGTCACTCACGCCCTTGTGACGTCTCGTCTGGACTACTGCAATGCTCTCTACATGGGGCTCCCCTTGAAGGGCATCCGGAGGCTGCAGTTGGTCCAGAATGCAGCGGCGCGGGTGATAGAGGGAGCCCCTCGTGGCTCCCGAGTGACACCTATCCTGCGCAGGCTGCACTGGCTACCTGTGGCCTTCCCGGTGTGCTTCAAGGTGTTGGTGAACGTCTTTAAAGCGCTCCATGGCATAGGGCGGGTTACTTACGGGACCGCCTGCTGCTACCGAATACCTCTCACCGACCCGTGCGCTCTCACAGAGAGGGACTCCTTGGGGTGCCGTCGGCGCGACAGTGTCGTCTGGCGACACCCAGGGGAAGGGCCTTCTCTGTGGGGGCTCCCGCCCTCTGGAACGAACTCCCCCCAGGACTTCGTCAACTTCCGGACCTCCGAACCTTTCGCCGCGAGCTCAAAACTCACTTATTTATTTGCGCTGGACTGGGTTAGTTTTTTATGGGTTTTTTAATGGGTTTTATTGATGGGTTTTTAATGGGTTTTTTAATGGGTTTTATTATTTGCTAAATTTTAATTGCGGCCAAATTGAATAAGTTTTTTAGTGGTATTTTAATAGTATTTATTTTGTAATAGGACTGTTTATTTTATCTGGCTGTAAACCGCCCTGAGTCCTTCGGGAGAAGGGCGGTATAAAAATTTAAATAATAAATAAATAAATAAATAAATAAATAAATAAATAAAGAGAGCCGTGAAAATATTTGCAGATCCCTCGCATCCTGGACATAAACTGTTTCAACTCCTACCCTCAAAACGACGCTATAGAGCACTGCACACCAGAACAACTAGACACAAGAACAGTTTTTTCCCGAAGGCCATCACTCTGCTAAACAAATAATTCCCTCAACACTGTCAGACTATTTACTGAATCTGCACTACTATTAATCGTTTCATAATTCCCATCACCAATCTCTTTCCACTTATGACTGTATGACTATAACTTGTTGCTGGCAATCCTTATGATTTATATTGATATATTGATCATCAATTGTGTTGTAAATGTTGTACCTTGATGAACGTATCTTTTCTTTTATGTACACTGAGAGCATATGCACCAAGACAAATTCCTTGTGTGTCCAATCACACTTGGCCAATAAAATTCTATTCTATTCTATTCTAAATGAGAAGCAGTAATAATCTGTGAAAAGTTAGCAGCTGATTCAGTTCAGTGAGAGAAAGGCAATGAGGTCAGAGAGTATAAATTCATTTAGTAGGAGAAAAGGATGGAATTCAGAGAGTAGCACATTTAATTCAATGGAGGAAAGTAACAGGGTTAGAAGAAAAACATATTGAACTGTGTGGAAAAGCAGCCCCTACAATTAGCAACACTTTCTTGAAGTGGTAATTTGGGAGGCCCAACAGCTGGGGAAATTGTCCAATGGAGAATGTTCATAGAAGCTTGCAGTCTAGACTGGATTTCTTGCCAGCTGCTGCCAAAGCATTTTAGTGTGGTTAGTCAGCACAAGGAACAGCTTGAAGGGTTAGCTCTAAATAATTGTAAAGGAATTCACATTGCCTTTCCCTGCCAAAAAAACAAAAACAAAACAACCCTCTAACTTTGCATCTATATTGATGGGTTGATAGCTGTCCAGTACAACTCAAAAAAAGATCTGAGGACACAATGGATAGCTGAATGAAGATGCTAACCCAGGATATATCCAACATGGAACAGGCAAATTACGTGCTAGAAATACTTGTAAAATACATTGAAAATAAAATTTACAATAGCGTAATGCCATTACACAGTACCAGGGGTGTCAAACTCAATTTCATTGAGAGCTGCATCAGCACTATAGTGGCCTCAAAGGGCCAGGGTTGCTGTGACTAGATGGGCATAGTTGGGTGGGTGTTGCCTGCTCAATACTGTCACTGGGCAGCTGATTCGGGATGGAACAAGTTGCACCAGCTAACTCAACATGGGGACAATTTGGTGCCCCACAAGCTCCTCGCCTCCCCAATCTTTTGGCACCCAAGTGCATGCATGCACATGCTCACCCCACATTCTTAGTTTGGGGACTTTTGTCCACAGAGGAAAGAGAGGACCTTTTCCCTAAGCCCAGGCATTTGTAAGCTCAAACATATATAAAACTCTCCAAGCTTGGAATAGTGTGTGAGTGTGTGTGTGTGTGTGTGTGTGTGTGTGTGTGTGTGCATGAACACAGCACACCAAAAAATATGTTTTTCTCCCAGTCCCAGACATCATTGGCATTTCCCTGTCTGGTGCCCCTTCCCAGAAAAGCAGAAGGCAGAGGATGCTGCTGCTGCATGTGAAAGCACAGAGGAGAAAGTTTGTAGGAAGCAATTTCCTCTGAGTCCAATGTCTGTCTTGACAGAGCTGTGGAGAGCAAGAGGAGGAGGCAGGGGAGCAGTGCTGCCCAGTCCTACATGAGGAAGGCTGGACCTTCTTGAAAGGGAATCCCCATTTCCAATTGTGTGGGGTAAGGATGGTGGCCTGTTGGGACAGTCTTCCCTCACACAGCTCTCCTACTAGCCCTTCCTCCTCTCCAGAGATCTGTCAAGGCAGAAGTTGGACTCGGAGGAAACTGCTTCCTCAAACTTTCTTCTCCAAGCTTCCACATGCAGCAGTGTCATCCTCCATTTCCTAAGGGGGCAGGCAAGGCTGGGAGGGAGAATCCAGAGATCTCCAGTGGGAGAAAGCCTAGTCCACCAGAGGAGCCTGGCCATCCCTCTCAGGCCACTGGATGGTGGCACAGGCTGCCCAGAGCCCTGGACAGGAGAGGGCAAATGTCCAACCAGGCCCTCAAACTCCTGGGACACTGGGACTCTGTAGCCCATCCCATCTTGGTCTCCTTTCCCCAAGCGGGCATCTGGCTGTACTTACCTCCTCCTCGAGGCTGCTGCTGCTGTGCTTGCTCTTCCTTGGCCAGGTTGCTCATGGTGGGTGCAGAAGGACAAAGTTCATGGATCAAAGGGAGGCCCACTCCCTCTCTATGTGAGGAAACCCAGCTTTGTAACCAAAGAATCCTCAGTGATAGGATGGGTGATCACCAGGAGAGGCCAGGAAGAGGGGGGAAGGGGAGGGCCAAAGGGCAGCAGGGCTGCTGGTGATCAAGTGCTAAGGCAGTACTTCCCTCAGACCCTCCCCCCATTCTAATCTCATTCCTTTCTTCCTTCGCTTCCTTCCTTCCCTTCCTTCCCTCCTGTTTCCCTTCTTTCCTATTACCTTCACTCACTCACTCACTCCTTCCCTATCTCCCTTTCTCATTCCCATCTTCTTCCTTCCTTCCCTTCCTCCCACTCTCCCTCCTCCTCCTCCCTCCTCCCTTCTACATTCTCTCCCCTTTCCTGCCTCCCTCCTTCTCAGTGCCCATGAAAGGACAACAGGAGGGGAAAAGTTTGGCAGCTCTGAGGGAGGCCGTGCAGCCGGTGGTTATGTCTTTCCCATGTAGGGAAGTCCCAGTGAAAAGCCCTTGCAGGCTGCAAGTGGGCCACGGAGACACTGGTGGCAGGTGCGGTGCTGATCTACAACTTTGTGGCAGCCATCTGGACCAGAACATGGTCAGTCTTAGATCTGGCCCATGGGGCCATCTGGTAAGTGCTGCCCCTGCCACCTTGGCTCCACACCTGGGTATGTGCACAGGAGGCAATAAACACGTGGGGCCTCGGATCCCCAGTGACTGGCTTGTCCTGCAGGCTGACTGCGTTCTGAATGCTTCCCTTTCACCAGGACACCAGGCCTACTGTGCTTTCCGCCTCTTGTGCGCGCTCACAGAGGGAAGATTGCTCAGACTGGGTCAGGGCTGAGGTGATGGGAGACAGACCCTTGCTGTTTCCAGGGTAGTCCCACAGGCCAGATCTAACCACATTGCAGTCTGGATCTGACCCACAAGCCTTGTGTTTGACATGTCTGCAATATACAAATCCATATGCACGGTACTTTATACTGTACTGCCTACAATCTGGCCATTGCATTTGAAGGATATAATACAACTGGAAAAAATCACAAAAGAGGACCATCAAAACTATCAAATTCAGACACCTGAGCAAATGTTAAAGCATTTGAGATCTAGCTCTGACCAGCCTGCATTACTGGTAGTTCCAAAGTTATGATTGAAATTGAGATTGGAATTGAAAGCCTACCACTATGCCAAGAAGGGCTTTGTAAATGATGACCAGCATTTTGAATTGTGTATGGAAGCCTACTGGGAGTTAGTGCAACTTGTAGATCAGCAACACAGGCTTAACCTGAAATACTAAAGCTGTCGGTGGTACTAGATTCTAGATTAGCTACAGTTTACAAGTGTTCTTCAAGGATAGACCCATGTAGAACACCTTACAATAATCCAAAAAGTAGTTGAGTACAAGTACAACATGAGTCATTATGAGCAAGGCCTAATTAAAACCTGGCCTTTCCCAAAATAATAAGTGCCTCCCCAAAGACTGCCAGATGATAAATATGTGAATTGAGATGCCTTCCCCCCCACAGGATTATCTTGCTTTGGAATAGAGTATCAAACATAGTTCTTAGGAATCTATGTCCTTTACTTCTTCATTGCTACCATATTTTCAGTTCATGTAATTGCCCATTTGAAAATCTAATTATTTCTTTGAAATTATTAATGAAAGCATCGTTTATGGGGCCCATTAAGGGAAAATAATATGCATTTTCCCAAAATGCATATTATTTTGAATTAATTAGAAGTCTTTTCCTTCATTTCTGACAGAGGTGCATCTATAAAGAAATGTTTTGCTTTTTGTTGTTGTTAACTATTCTATTGGTAGTAAAGAGATTTGGCTCACACAGTGATTTTAAAGGTTAAAAAAATCTTGCAGCGATGATGCAACAATGTTGACACAAGAGGACAATTTGTGTAACTAGAAAATTTTTCCCTCTAAGATATCAATGTATAATTAACTAAGATATAGAAAAACAATTCCTGGAACAAGAAACACAAATTTTCTTCTTATTTAATTAGAAAGCTACTTTCTCATGAGCACGCATGCTGATTTATGAATACCTATTGTTCTTAATTTAAGTACACATTTAATCTTGAACAATGAAAGCTGTATACAATGTAATCCTAATACATTTAGAGTTATCAATGTGACCTTGATATATTTATATTTATAAGACTTTGGGTTAATAGTTGTTTAACTTTCCTTGTTGAAGCTATAATCAATTCCAATAGTTCCTAACTAAAACCTTAGTTTTACTGAATACAAACACAAGCAAAAGGGAAGTGATTTTCTTAGGTTGATAAAATCTAGAGAAATTTGACTTAAATTTCATTCTAATATATCTTTGATCATCCAAGATGATAACACCTGGAATAATAATAGAAATGCAGTCAGCTTGTATGTTTATTTTGGATCGGGTATCAAGTCAGTTGGAATGGGACTACTTGCCACATAGCCAATTCACTACTACCAATTCACCATGGCTAATTTGCTGTGGCCAGCCCATTGTCATGGGACAATTTGCTGTGGCCTATTTGCCATGGGAAAACTCACCGCAGGCTAATTCAACAATTTTATTTACTTATTTAAAATAATTTTAAAAATAATTTTAACTTTTGTCATTCACATTTTATTTTGTCTCTCCTTTTCCATCCTTACTTTAATGATTCTATTTCACCATTTATTTTATATGATGTAATTTTAGCTCCATGGCAAGTTGTCTTAGGCAAGTTGGCTATGTTGAATTGACCAATGGCATACAAAAAACAGACAAGTGCTGGTCATGGATTGGTCAGTATGACTATCTAGCAAGCTCCAAATCATAACTAGATCTCCAGATTTGATAATGTATCCATGTCTTTAGAACCTTATGAGTTTGGAAGGAATATAGGGTCCATAAAGTCCAATGTCCTGGATCCATCAGGCAAATGTCTATATAATTGAAGACCTCCAGTGAAGGAGGACTTACCAGTTTATATGAAAACCAGTTCCACCACTGATAACTTACATGGCTCAGGAAGTGTCTTCTGATATCAATGCTATGTGTGATGGGATTGAAGATCATTCAGAGGGTGGAGATCCCATCAGAGTTATCCACAAATATGAGCAATAAAATTTCAGTATCCTGACACTTCCTGATAACTCTTAGATAGCCATGAGGCGCATGGGTCTATAGAGAAAGCAAATGATACAATTCTAGAACTCTATCCACTTCCTGAGAACCAGCAGGTTCAACCTTATTCCAGATTTCCAAGGCAGAACAAGCCTCAGTCATCTCTAAGGGATCTGCTTCAAGCTAGAGTATTGCTTGGAGTTAATCCATGACTTAATCCAACAGAAAATTATTTGTATTATCTTATAAGTCTTGATACAATTGAATCTCCGTAAGTGTTTCTTATGTTTTCAAGAACTGCTTCAACCTTCTGTTCCAGGAGGACTGTCAGCCTGTGCTACAGCATATATAATTCTTGTCATCTTCAAATAAAAAACAAACACCAGCAAATTCATGATAGGAGTAGGCACGAATCAATGAACAATTTTCAAAACTAGCATCAGCAATCTTTCGGCAGTCTCTGCTCATTCTTGGTTCTTCTACTCTCCTATCCATGGTTTCTCTTCCTATTCTTCCTTCTCCTTAGTTATGAATTTTATTAAATGTATTTTTCCTTTGAGAAAAAAATCTAAAGCAAATTAATTTAATTATAAATAAAAACTGCTAGGGGAAAAATACAGGAGGATTTTGGGCCAACACTATTTAATTTAACTACCTGCACTGAACAGTAAGATAGCTTTAATAAGCTCTTCCAATTGTGTGATTTTTATGGTCCCATTTCAGTGGTCCAGGATAAGTAGTTTCTTGATTATTATCCAAAAGGAAATGCGATAATCTATATGTACATGTTTTTATTAGCTAATATATTTTTCATGATATATGTATAGAATGATTAAGAATCTTACTGACTTTGATTATGATTAGCAGGAGTGATGCAGGTAAAAGTAATAGTTTTATTTAATTATGTGTTGGATTTTAGATCTTACATTTCTTTCAGGAACTCAAGGTAACATGCATAATATTCTTGTTCCATTTTTCCCCTTGATAACTGTCAATTGGCTAAGAAAGTGACTGGTGTCTAAGTCACCCACGTGATCTTCTATGGCCTAATGTGAACTTAAATCTGGCTCTTCTGACTGCCATTAAACCCCTTAATCACTATTCTACCCTGGGTCTTTATTATCCCATTATTTGGCATCAGTATAATTCTAGCAATCAATTTACAATCTGGCAAGTAATTTAAATAGAATGATAACAAATTGATCTTTTAAAAAGGGAAAGTAAACTAACAAATACAATTCTTAATTTACTGCCACATATAACATACTACTTTCTGTATGTTCTTTTGAGAAAAATAGGCAAATGAGGACCATTTGGGGGAACTTGTTAACAGTATTCACATTGCAAATAATCTCATACAAACTGAATATATTAGAAATAATGAATCCTTATAAGTTGATGCTTTTGCATGCTAAATCCTTGTTTATTTTAGATATACTGAGAAACATAGGGATGGTCTCTGAGAATAATTAAAAGCACAATAATGACAGATTACTCAGTTCACTAACTCTCCTGATTAAAATCTGTCTTAATAGTAAGACCACCAAATTAAAATGAGGCATAGCATGATATATAAACACATACATACTAGTTAAAATTTTGAGCAGTTCAATATGTTGCTTGGGAACCACTGGCTAACAATAAACTAGAAATAAACATATATAATTGCTGTTTATATTTGGCATGTATTATCATAGCCATAATATGAAAAAGGGATAGATTGAGCCTTATGGCCTTTTGGCTTTATTAAGAAGGCAGGGTAAACTTCAGACCAGCTTCTCAGATTTTGAAATTGTATCTTAGTTGGATCTTGCCATGTATGGACTTGGGACTGTGCCTGGATTTTGGTTTGTGTGTGTGTGTTCATACTCGCTCGCGCGTATGAACTACTGCCTTTGTTTTTGGAACTCAGGATCCTGGTGCCTCAGCTGAGCAGATGGGAACTCAGTGGAACTTCACAGTGAATATAAGTGGGATCTGGAAAAAAACTATGAGGGATTTGCAGTGTCTTAATAAAGGTTTTAAAAACTCCCCATGTGTGTGAGCATGTGAATTGGGAAATGATACATATAAACAATGTACTGTGCAAAAAAGACAATTAACAAGCCAAAAAGGGAACAAAAAGACCCAAATACACTCCCAGCAGAAATCAATACCTATTAATGTTAGGTATTATAATAAATACCTGTTAATGGGCATTAACACCAAGATTAACATCAGACCAACAATAAGAAAGAAAACAATATCCCAATCAAGGACCTGCCTAACAAGCTAACAATAAACAGCCCAACCAAAGAGCCCTCAAGACTACTCTTACCAACACTAGGATATAAATTGAGAGCAAATAGATTAACAGAGTTGGAAAGGACCCCACCCAAGCAGGAGACCCCACACATTTTCTGACAAATGGCAGTCCAGTCTCTTCTTGAAAGCTTCCAGTGATGAAACTCCCACAACCTCTGAAGGCAAGCTTCCATTGGTTGATTGTTCTCACTGTCACAAAATTTCTCCTTATTTCTAGATTAAATCTCTTCTTTATCAGTTTCCATCCATTATTCCTTGTCTGGCCTTCAGGTGCTTTAGAAAATAGCTTTACTCCCCCTCCCCTCTTTAGCATCTGCTCAAATATTGGAACATTGCTATCCTGTCTCCCCTGGTCTTCTCTTCACTAGACTAGCCATGCCAAGTACTTACAACCATTCATCATATGTTTTAGCCTCCAGTTCTCTAATAATAATAATAATAATAATAATAATAATAATAATAATAATAATAATAATAATAATAATAATAATAATAATAATAATAATAATATTTTAATTTGTATACCGCCCTTCTCTCGAAGGACTCAGGGCGGTGAACAGGCAGATAAAATACAAATACACACAATAATTAAAAACATCCCTTAAAAAACTAATTTAAATGCCCAAATGTAAAAATAACATACTCCCCCATAAAATCACAAAACTTTAAAAACCCATCAAATAAAGATAAAAATCAGGCTAGTCCAGCCATACGAAATAAATAAGTTTTAAGTTCGTAAAGGTCCTAAGGTCAGGTAATTGTCAAGTCCGAGGGAAGTTCGCTCCATTAGGGTGGAGCCCCACAGAGAAGGCCCTCCCCTGGGGCCGCCAGTCGACACTGTTTGGCTGACGGCACCCTGAGGAGTCCCTCTGTGGGAACGCACCGGACGATGGGAGATAGAGGCCGGCAGTAGACGGTCCCATAGATAGCCCGGTCCTAAGCCATGGAGCGCTTTAAAGGTGGTAACCAATACCTTGAAGCGCACCCGGAAAACAACAGGTAGCCAGTGCAGTCTGCGCAGGATAGGTGTTATGTGGGAGCTCCGAACCGCTCCCTCAATAACCCGCGCAGCCGCGTTCTGAACTAGCTGAAGTCTCCGGGTGCTCTTCAAGGGGAGCCCCATGTAGAGAGCATTGCAGTAGTCCAGGCGAGAGGTAACGAGAGCATGAGTGACTGTGCATAAGGCATCCTGGTCCAGGAAGGAACTGGCAGATCAGGCGAACCTGATAAGAAGCTCTCCTGGAGACGGTCGTCAAATGGTCTTCAAAGGACAACCGACCATCCAGGAGCACGCCCATTGGGGCCATTGGCGCCAATGATTCACCCCCGACAGACAGCCGCATCTGCAGCTGACTGTACCGAGGTGCCGGCATCCACAGCCACTCCGTCTTGGAGGGATTAAGTTTGAGCCTGTTCCTCCCCATCCAGACCCGTACGGCTTCCAGACACCGGGACAGCACTTCGACAGCTTCACTGGGGTGGCCTGGGGTGGAAAAGTACAGCTGAGTATCATCAGCGTATAGTTGGTATCTCACCCCAAAGCCACTGATGATCTCACCCAGCGGCTTCATATAGATGTTGAACAGGAGGGGTGAGAGAATCGACCCCGCGGCACCCCACACATGAGGCACCTTGAGTCGATCTCTGCCCCCTGTCAACACCGTCTCGTCTGGTCAGAGAGGTAGGAGGAGAACCACCGATAAATGGTGCCTCCCACTCCCAACCCCTCCAACCGGCGCAGCAGGATACCATGGTCGATGGTATCAAAAGCTGCTGAGAGGTCTAATAGGACCAGGGCAGAGGAGTAACCCCTATCCCTGGCCCTCCAGAGATCATCCACCAGTGCGACCAAAGCTGTCTCAGTGCTGTATCCGGGCCGGAAGCCGGACTGGAACGGGTCTAGATAGACAGCTTCATCCAGGTACTGGGGTAGCTGACATGCCACCACACTCTCTACAACCTTCGCCGTGAAGCGAAGATTGGAGACTGGCCGGTAGTTCCCTAAAACGGCTGGGTCCAGGGAAGGCTTCTTGAGGAGGGGTCTCACCACTGCCTCTTTCAAGGCCGCGGGAAAGACCCCCTCCCGCAGAGAAGCATTTGTAATCCCCTGGAGCCAGCTTCATGTCACCTCCTGAGTAGCCAGTACTAACCAGGAGGAGCACGGATCCAGTAAACATGTGGTGGCGTTCAGCCTACCCAGCACCTTGGTTGCTCTTTACACTTCTTCTGTAGTCTCACCCTCTGCTAGCAATGATGATGTTACCTACTTTGAGTAATGAAATGTCTGCAGGAAAACAACCCAGCTCAAAGAGGGCCAAGGACCCCTCATAGCTTTAGCCTACATGTGGTGTTTGGTTTGATCTACCTATCTGGTCTACTTACCATCCAATAAAAGTCTGGGCTCCTACTACAAGAGATTATTACCATCAAGGCATTCTTATTCTCCTTCCTCATGTAGCAGTATTCCCCTATGATTAGAGTAACTCCCTTTTGGAATTCAGAAAGACCTGTCTTAATGTTTCAGGAAGTCTTCTAACTGAAATGGAGAGGATTCCCCTGCAAACTGTACTATTTATTTTCAAAAATGTTTTTGTAAAATGTTATATTATTTGTATTGGTTGTTGTATTGTTTTAACCCTAGTTACACAGATAAATGTACATCATTTAGTAGGAAATTACTGCCTGTAAACTGGATAACACAAATATATATGGGATGGCGTGAGAAATGAGAAATGAGAAATGCCCACTCCGACAAGACCTGTGCTTAACTCATAGAATCTATTGCAATGTCCTTCCTGTTGAAGACTACTTCAACTTCCTGTTGAAGACTACTTCAGCTTCAATCGCAATAATACAAGAGCAAACAATAGATTTAAATTTAATGTTAACCACTTCAATCTTGATTGCAGAAAATATGACTTCTGCAACAGAGTTATTAACACTTGGAACACACTACCTGACTCTGTGATCTCTTCTCAAAATCCCAAAAGCTTTAACCAAAAACTGTCTACTACTGACCTCACCCCATTCCTAAGAGGATTATAAGGGATGTGCATAAGAGCACAAAAGTGCCTACCGTTCCTTTCCTATTGTTTCCTTTCATTATATCAAATTAATATAGTTATTACATACGTTTGCTCATATATATGCTTATATGATATGTAGTTATTTTATGTTGATGCTTGTGTATATTGTTGTGACAAAATAAAATAAATAAATAAAAATAAAAGTAAAAAAATGCATTGAATAGAACTTGCAATGAGGAAGGCTTGCAGTTAAATGTTTGAGGCTGAGGGCAGCATTAAGCAAACAATGTCACAAAAATGGATTTAGTCCTTTTATAGACTTGAGCAGGACTGAAGTATTTTATTTTTCCTCCACCCAAATCTTTTCTAAGGAGAGAAAGTGGTTCCCTAATAATTCAAAAATATGTTGATCTATTTAAGACTCAGATTACAGTTTTCAGGCATTTTCCATTTCATAGCAAAGAAACAGAAATTGTGCTGCTGATCTGCAGCAATGTTTTGGTGCAGGAGACAGCAAACTTTTTGAGAGACAAATATGGT
Organism: Ahaetulla prasina; assembly: GCF_028640845.1. Classification (NCBI taxonomy): domain Eukaryota; kingdom Metazoa; phylum Chordata; class Lepidosauria; order Squamata; family Colubridae; genus Ahaetulla; species Ahaetulla prasina. The sequence goes on from NC_080542.1 coordinate 92,783,053, forward strand.
CCTTTGGCTATAAAATCCAAACTATCTGTTCCAAAACTATCTGCTTGACCAAATGAATTTTGTGAACAAGATCACAGGGTTCCTAGACCTAATTTTGCACTTTGTACCAGTAGTGTTGTCATCAATATGCAGGAAAATGTGTATAGATATTTTTCATGACTATGAGTAACCAAATAATTACTTGCAGTCGCTTGTGGGTCACACCCATATTAATTCTTTGCCTTTGGCAGCTCTGAATATTATACTGTACTAAGAAAGACAAAATGAATTTTTGATATCAATCTCAGTAGTGAAATGTATGATCCTTAAGAAATAGGAAATTGAATCCTTGCTGATTTATGCAAAAGGACAAAGAGAAAAGCTTACATTCCAATAATGGAGAACAGATAGTTATATAAGCTGATCATAACTGGAAAGAAGCACAATTTTCCATTTTAGACAATAGGAATAAAAAATGGCAAACCTATGCAAATAGCCTGAGAGCATATCAAATTCCATTCAGATGAATACCCCATTCAGCCCCAATATCTGAATGCATGTCAAGGGAAAAGGTTCTAAGATATGACTGTCATATTGTAGATAAATGAATGCATATCTCCAATCATTCGGGTATTATCAGAAAATATCATTATAAATCTTGGGTACAAAATATTACATCTGAATTTCAAGCACCATTATTTTTAAACTCCAGAGCAATGTTTTGCTCTGAAAATGTACAAGGCTTTTTTTTTTTTGCCAAAATATTTTTATTTTTTATAAACATGGAAAAAAAATCATTGTGAACAAATTATTGGTCAGGTACATCTTAAAATATATTAAATTTCACCCAAATTATAATCTAATACAATATATTTTCTTCTTCTTCTTAAATTTAATTATTTATTTGCACAGATCTAATAAAAAAAATCATAAAAGCAAACAATGTACATAAAAATGAACCAATAACAGCTAGTGAGAAAGCTCTTTCAAAAGAAAGATATCATTTTTTTCTAAACTGATTTCTACCTGCCCCAATAAAATTCAGCTAAATTCCAATACACATCATCCAGATGTATCTTACAAATGAGATACCAGTGTTGTACACAAGAAAACAAAATACATTTGGAATGTTTTAATTTCTGTCTTGAATTCAAGATAATAGCCATGCTAAATATGTTTTGCCTTAAAAATGTATAACTTCAAACGTTTGTGGTATGGCTGAAGTATTGATGAACATGCCCAGATATACCGGAACTCAAAATATCAGATATCACACAGCCCAGGAATTTTTGCAATCTGATTGAAAACTTGGCTGGAAAGAATTTCTACCAAGAATAGAGGCAGTCAAACGGGTGTTTTTGAGATATTTTTAACTCTGAATCACCATCCAAGATATGTGGAAATCTGTTGATTCCTTAGTTCAGGAAATTTGCCATTCACTATCAATTTTGCTAAGTAAAGAATTTGTCAGCATTCATTTGGACCTTTTTTTTAATGTTTAGCCTAGGTCAGAATTTCTTTAAAAAAACAAGCTACTGAAGATTATTAACAATTGAGCCTTCTTTCCATAGTGTTGTATTACTTCTTTTAATATAGCTAACTTTAATATTGGAGATGAGAAAGGAGATATTCAACAAACGTCAAGGACAAATGTATAAAACAGATATTCTAAGGCTGTCTCATTCTGAAAGATCCCAGACTTTCTAACATTGAATTTCTTTTGTTTTAAGTTAAATGTTAGAGACAGGGAGGGAGAGAGAGAGGGAGAGAGAGAGAGAGAGAGAGAGAGAGAGGGGGAGATTTTCATATAAAAATTAGTTTATGATCTGAAACCCTTGGAACATTACTTGGATGATAGATAAGATATTCTTCCCCAAAAGGTGTTTAGTGTTCATGGTTAATCTAGTTATTTAACATTTCAGGCTTACACTATCACAAATAAAACTTTCACTCATATTAAAATCCAATATTAAATTTGTGAAGTTTCGAATCATGAATGGTCATATCATTCTACCTAAAAGTAGGGCGGAGAAGTTTTTTTTTAAAAAAAAATCTCATCTGTTATTTCTGTCAGAGCAAGTCAAACCCCAGCACTGAAAGAAAACTTGATTAAGCAAGAATAAAGCTTAAACAAGGTTTGGATTTCAAGATTAATGTTCAGCCAAATCTTTTCAAATATTTGCCAAATATTTCTGCTTCATATTGATTTCAAAGGTTCTATTTCACCAGGACTTTAAAACGTCACCTGTACAGATTGCAATATACAAAGAACACTAAATAAGACATTTGGCATGGACACAACTGTCTTGTTTTTGCCACAATTAGGTTGCTTCAAAGTCTGAAGAGTTTTTGTGTAGCCACAGTAAAACCCAACCATGCTGTAGTGTTTATAAAAATTCTGGGCAGAGTGACTGTCTTTTGGATAGCAGATGAATAATCGATGTGCAAGATGAGAGCGAGAAAATGTATTTTCTCCCTACAGTGACTGATTAAACTGTCTTGTTGCATTAAAATGATAATCTTTTTCAATGGCATATTATCTCAAAGAATTACATTTTCCTCACAAATTAATGTTCTTTCCTCCAGTTTAAAAATTACTATGTGGAAAAGAGGATTATTTTACATTTTCCCCTTTTCTCGTTTCCGATGTTATTACTGAATTTTCCTTATTTTTTTAGCATTTATTTCTCCTTTAGGTGTTTTCTGAAACCTTACAAATTTCACATAGCCATTAACTCTGAGTACTAAGTATATATAAATACCAGAAAAAACTTGAAAAGATATCAGTGTTCCTTGGGTTAATTAACATGTGTAACAATATATATTGTTAGATCGAATCTATTTTGCTTTGTTTTTGTTCTTGCTTTTGTATTGGTCTTTGACAAAAATAAAGTTGTAATAGATTGTATATGTTTATATTTCATTGAAAAATGTGTCATGGTTCAGTTGTCCTTTTTTTCTTTCCACTTCCTATTGTTCATTATCTGAAGATTTGCCCCAGATTCCTTGCCAAGAAGGAGCAGTTGAAGTTAAGCTCATATGGTGGACTCTCTTTTGGTTCAATTCTTTTGGACTCTAAAAATATTATCTTTGACTACATAACTTACAATCATGTTATTAATTTTAATTGGTCTTCTCCACTGTGGCTTGCTAGAATATTTCATTCTTTCATTACTTATAATAATAGTGTTTTTTAACTTTCTAGTCCTACTCTTAGAAACAGTGGGATTTACTTCTTATTGTTACATTAAAAATATCTGAAAAATATTGCAAAAAATATTTAATATTTACTGAGAAATATTTATCTTTTCAATATGTCAATTTTTTTGTTTGTTTGTTTACATTTATATCCCGCCCTTCTCCGAAGACTCAGGGCGGCTTACAGTGTATAAGGCAATAGTCTCATTCTATTTGTATATTTTTACAAAGTCAACTTATTGCCCCCCCAACAATCTGGGTCCTCATTTGACTACAGTGTCCAAGGAAGATGCTAGGCCTTTGAAGCACAAATCCAGAAATCTCCGCAATTTGGGAATGAACTATGATGAAGGTAAAATGGAGCAAACAATGCAGGTGAGTACATTCTGGCCTTTGTCCTTTTCTCTTTTCCCTTTGTTAACTCTTTGAGAGCTTTATGCAACAAAAATTTATTTTAATGTTTGCCAATTAGTGTATATTCAAAGTGACAATAAAGTTATTCTATTCTAATGTTTAGCCAGCCAGGTGCATTGTATATAAATGTACCTGCTGCTAAAGTTCCAGCTATATCCATCATCTTCCTTTTCCTGAAGCCTGTAAGACTAACTGTTTAAAAGAAAAAAAAGCAAGGAAGAAATAGGGGAGGAAAGCACAGGAAAGCAAGAATTATCTACTACGGGAGTGTCAAAGTCATGGCACCACGTTATTGTTACGTGACATATCATGACTTTTCCCCTTTCATTAAACTGGGGGTGGGGGTGGCCAGCATATGACGCATCTGGCCTGTGAGCTGCAAGTTTGAAACCCCTGATCTACTATAAAAGAATTGGGGCAACACTTGCAGTAACTCAGCAAGTAGTAAGAGTCCTCCAAAACTGATAGAACCGCTGGCTATTCTAGACAGGGGTGAAATTCAAAATTTTTCCCTACCGGTTCTGTGGGTGTGGCTTAGTGGGTGTGGCTTGGTGAGCATGGCTTGGTGGTAATGTGACTGGGTGGGCGTGGCTGGGTGGGTGTGGCTGGGTAATCAGGTGACTAGGTTCACCTTTTTTTGACTTTATTATCTACATACTATAGATGTACTTTCTTGGTCCACTGAAAGGAGTAAATGGCTCATATGCTTTGCCCAAGAGTGTGCTAGGCAACAGGCTTTTAAGGGGCTGCCACAGAGATGGGGAGGGCAATGTATTTTCCAAAGCACCAGAAGGCAAAACAAGAACTGAAAAACAAGAACTATCAAAACAAGATGGAAACTGAACAAAGAGAGAAGCAACCTAAAACTAAGGAGAAACTTTCTGACAGTGAGAACAATTAACCAGTGAAACTACTTGTCTCCAGAAGTTCTGGGTGTTTGATCAGTGGAGGTTTTTAAGAAAAGATTAGACAGCCATTTCTCTGAAATGTTATAGGGTCCTCTCCAAAGTTCCTTCTAAGTGTTACTTAGAGTTACTCAGAGTGGAGGGCCTGGGAAAGGTGTAAGAATAACAGAGTGTTATTCTGACACCTTTCCCAGGCCCTCCACTCTGATCCCAAATGTGGCTGTGATAGTTGATCAGAGCTCTTCTGTTTTTTATGTGTGATAGCTTTAGTGTTTAGGATCAGAGCTAAATTAGTTGCTTTTCTATTAATACATAATCCTTAAAAGGGCTCTCCTGTAGGGACACTGCATGGTCTAATTCAGAGGTCTCCAACCTTTCTGGCACCAGGGACTGACTGACTTTCTTTCTTTCTTTCTTTCTTTCTTTCTTTCTTTCTTTCTTTCTTTCTTTCTTTCTTCCTTCCTTCCTTCCTTCCTTCCTTCCTTCCTTCCTTCCTTCCTTTCTTTCTTTCTTTCCCTTCCTTCCTTCCTTCCTTCCTTCCTTCCTTCCTTCCTTCCTTCCTTCCTTCCTTCTATCATCTATCTATCTATCTATCTATCTATCTATCTATCTATCTATCTATCTATCATTTATCTACCTTATTTATATGGTCATTCCTCTCACAAAACATACAATACATACTATCATTAACTGCACTTTCCTCCAAGTTTCGGATGAAGCTCCTGTTTCCCTCTGCTGCTCACAACACTTAGAGGAAAGTGCAGCTAATGGCTGTTAAATTTTGGTGTGCTGTGCCAAATGCGATTCTGAGTGCCGAACTCTGCCGCTGCCATCGCCACTGGCATTCTTGGCTCGCCCCCAGCTGGCTCCACGCTCATGCGGGCTAGCATGACTATGACTCTCCAGGAGCTCAGCAACAACAAAGCCAAAAAGTTCTCTGGTCAGCTGGTGAGAAGGAAGCTGCTTCATGCTTTCCCTCCATTGTCCTTCCCAGCCAAAAAGCCGTGGCTGTCGGGCTGCAGAAAGAGGGTCACCCTCTTGACTGGGGCCCTGGGCATATTCTCAGTGAAGCCATCCCAAGGTTCCCCAGAGGGAAGCCTTTCTCCTGCATGCTCATCTCGCAGATGGGACCTGGCCAGCCCAGCTCAGCGCGCCAGCAGGAGTTGGGTGCTTTGGCTGCAACCACGGGAAGGCCCGTCAGAGACGAGAAAGGGTGCTTTTTGGCCAGGAAGTGTAATGGAGAGAAAGCCGAGATGACCACTGCCACCCCACAGTGTCCCGACTTGGATATGGGGCCAGAGTGTCAAAAAAAAAAAGTGGCAAAAAGTCTCTAAAATTTTTGCCACCGTTTTGGTGGGTGTGGGTTGGTGGGGGGTCATGTGACTGAGTGCATGACTGATGTCAAGTTGGCCACGACCACTTAGTCATCTCCTCCCCCCACTAGCCACACCCACAGAACAGGTACTAAAAAAATTTAGAACCCGCCCCTGCTATAGGCCATATCAAGCACAAGGTTCAAACACATATCACCAATAAAATCCTATATAAACAATTTAAAATAAGAATAGGGTAAAATTTATAGGATAAGATTCAATATAATTTAATATATAAATATGTAAAATAGAATAAAATGACATAAAATTATATTTCAGTGTCACCCTCACAATCTACCCCAATCAGTCCCAAATAGGCAGATCTCAGCCAAACCATTTTGTTTAAGTACTGTGCTGTGTTAAATGTTATTTTCAGGTTCTGGTCACACATAAAGTAAATTGTTTTGATATGGGGATCCCAATGGGCCATTTGTTTGGTATATAGATCAAGGTACCTGTCTCTCATCCCCTTATACAAGCAACAATCAAATAGGATGTGAGACAGGTCTTCTACCTCTGCCGCTCCGCAAATGCAGTGATGCTCATTGTAGGGTATAGAATGGAATATCCCATATCTGACCATTGTGTCAAGCTGTTCAAATCTCGCTTAAATATGTCCCTAAAATGTTTTGGCAGTTGTAACTTCAAAGAGCTGTCTACTTGAAAAGTATGTTTGTATTTGCTCAGCCATTTCAGCCACCTTACTAAGCCACCTTACTAAGGATAGCTATATCATTTTATTTCTATATCCTTTATTCTTTGGGTAGCTCTTTTTTTAATTGTCCTCCTATTATAGAAGGGCCGCAGCTTCTTACAAAATTTGTTAGTTTGGTGATTCAGGAGATTTATGTTTGTAAACATAAATCTCTAGTAGAGATTTACTCTACTAGACATAACGTGGGGAGTTTATCAGTCTCCATTTCATTGACTTTGCACCAGTAATTATATGCTCAAATTTTGGATAGTGCATGAATTGTAAGAATTCCCAATTCAGCTCTAACTGCTGCAGCAGATATTCTTGGATCTACACCCAAAATATATCTCAAATGCTGGAACTGTGTTTTGTTCTAGGACTGTGGTTGAATATAGACCCCAAACCTCTGCTCCATATAAGAGCATAGGGGTAATCTTAGTTTTATATAGTTTAATTAATGAGGCTAAGGACCCTGGGTAACTATGGCTCTTTAGTTTAAGTAGTAAATTCAAATGGGGTTTTGCTCTAAGTGTACTCCATTGATGATGGCAAGATCCAGTCTTGAAAAAGTTTACACCTAAATATACAAAGATGTTAACCTGTTCAATTGGTTCACCGTCTAATTGTCTCTGATGATGTTTTCCAAACACCATTATTTTCGATTTAGACTTACTAATGATTAGGAAGTTATCTTGGCAATAAGAGCTGAATCTTCTTAATACCTATGTAATCCAACTAGTGAATATGATAATAAAATCATATCATCAGCATAAAGCAAGCTGTTACAGTAAGTGTTTAGGATCATTGACATGTGTACCATGGGATCCTTCATTAACTCTGGTAAATCATTGATATATAAACTAAATAATAATGGGACCAGGATACACCCTTGTATTACTCCTTTATTTGTGTGAATCCTGTTAGTCAGAGATCCATTAACCCCATACCAGACCCTCAAACAGGTACTTGTGTAAAGGGCTTTAATAAAAGCCTGCAATCTAGTTTCTATTTTAAAAGATGTCCATTTATTCCATAGTACTTCTCTGTTTACGATATCAAATGCTGCTGTAAGGTCTATAAAAGCAAAAAACAGGGGTCTCCTCTTATAGGTCTATTTGGCAGTTAGATGGTTCAAGAGAAAGCAGTTATCAATAGTGGACCGGCTTTGTCTAAAACCTGCTTATTCTTCTGTGAGGATATTGTTTTCCTCTACCCAGAATTCAATTCTGTTCAAAAGGAACCTACCTAGCATGTATATTGCTGCAATGTCAATCAGGCTAATGGTCCTATAATTACCTAGGATCCTTTTTGTTTCCTTTTTTATATATGGGGACAACTATTACCATCTTCCACCCATCTGGTATATGGCAGGTGTTTTTTATATGTTTAAAAAGATCTGCCAATACTGGACCCCAGCAATTGGGAAATTTCTTGAATAATTCTGCTAGTAAAAAATCATCACCTGGGGCTTTATTGCTCTTTAAGTTTTTAATGGATGGATTGTGTTTCCTTTTCCAAGACTAGTGGCCAAGGCAGGGGGAGTTCTAAGGTTTACTAGATCGCTGCTTAAAGACAGTTTCTCTGCAAGTTCCATGGAAGCAAACAAACACTGATAATTTTCCCAGTCCTCAGCAGAGATTGGTATGTCAAATGCAAATCTCCATTTCTTCAAGACACCTGCTACAAACTATTAGCCAAACTGTTACTGAGTTATGACTTTTGGCAGCCAACTCAAGTTCTGACCAGATTGAAATAGCAAAACTGTTTTTCTTTAATGTTCTAATTTTTTTGTTCCCTTCTTGTGTGTAACATCTGTTTGTATATGAACAGTAGGATTCATCTGGGCGAGCCTCATGGCTGCCTTCAATTTCTTTTTCAGTCACTGGCATTAAGGATCAAACCAATGGTGTCTACCCACTTATATTTATTTATTTGTGAAGAACGTGTTAGGTAACATGGATTAGATACATAAAATAGATACAAATAGAGGAAACATTAGGATAGGGATGGTAGACATGCTAGTGGTCTTATGCACGCCCCTTACAGACCTCTTAGGAATGGGGTGAGGTCAGGGGTGAAATGTAAAATTTGTTACTACAGGTTCTGTGTGCGTGGCTTGGTGTGGGGGGGTAAGGTGACTGGGTGGGCGTGGCCTTTTTTTTTCACTTTTAAAAGCATTTTTTCTACAACCTCTTTGGCCGAAAAAAATGCTTTTAAAAGCCTGTGATGATCAGGCAACTCAGCTGGGATCGCAAGAGGAAAAAAAGCTTTTAAAGGGTTCTGACGATCTCAGCTGAGTTACCTGATCACCAGAACCTTTTAAAAGCATTTTTTACAACCTCTTCGGCCGAAGAGCTTGTAGAAAACATGCTTTTAAAGGGTTCTGATGATCCCAGCTGAGTTGCCTGATCGTGATCAGGCAACTCAGCTGGGATCATCAGAGGAACCCTTTAAAAGCTTTGACAATCAATAAGATTGTCTATTTGGGATACCACATTTCAAATGAGCGGATAGAAATGGATCCGGAGAAAGTCTGGGCAGTCCTGGAGTGGGCACCCCCACACACCCGCAAGCAGCTACAAAATTTCTTGGGGCTTGCAAACTTTTATTGGCAGTTTATGCCCTTGTTTGCAAAATTGCATTACCCCGATATGGAAGTCCCTTTCGTCGTCCAGGCCAATGCAAGTGATGTGGCGGTTGGGGTGGTGCTACTTCAAGCTAATGCTGATGGGTCCTTACAAACTTGTGCCTATACTTCCTGCAAATTTTCTGAGACCAAATGGAGATGGGCAATTTGGAAGAAGGAGGCTTTTGCTGTCTGTTGGACCTTTTTTATTTATTTATTTAATTTTGTCATAACAGTATACACAAGCATAACACAAAAGATTATATAATATATAAACATATATATGAGGAGAAACAAGGTAGTATAAGCACACACACACACACACACACACACACACACACACACACACACACACAATATATATATATATTTGTTTCTGAGGTTTTCGCGGGTGTTTGTATGTAGGTCTTTGGTTATTCAGGTTTTCTCCCGCGTAAAATTGGAAGTGTCTTGGCGACGTTTCGACGAAGTCTCATTCGTCATCTTCAGGCTTCAGCTTCGTGCTTCTGGGAGCAATGAGTGATCCTCCACAAACATAACATCAAGACAGCATTCTGCACAAACCAAAAAATATCCACCATCCTAAGAAACCCCAAAGACAAAATTGAGTTAGAAAATCAAGGAGTATATGAAATCCCATGCACCACCTGCCCCACCACATACATCGGACAAACCAACAGAAGAATAAGTGCACGCATTGAAGAACACAAGAACTCAGTCAAAAAAGAGGAACCAACTTCTTCCCTGGTCCAACACCTTAAAGCCACAGGACACGATATTGACTTTAAAAAGACCAGAACTATCGCCAAAACTGAACACTTTAACAACAGAATAATCAGAGAAGCCATCGAGATAGAAAAACGCCCACACAGCATGAACAAACGAGATGATACCTCCCGCCTACCAGCCATTTGGAAACCCGCCCTTATTGACAAACGAGTCCTTAACACGAGGAATGACACCAGACCCACACTCACGAGGTCCACACAGGATGTCACCACCACACATCCACCCAGAAAGCAGACCCAAACCCACACTGATCAGGAAGCACGACCAAGGACCAGAAGCCAGACCGCAGCTGCAACATTAGCCATTTCAAACCCCTCCAATCCATACATGCAGCAGACTGACACCCACTACGAAGATGTAGCACGACCATGACCACGAAGCCAAACAGCAGCAGTGCAGCTCACCAGCTCAAATCCCCCTGCAACTCAGACTAATCTGAGCACAACCAAGCCCCCACCCAAACAGGACACACCCCCAGCCAATCAGAGCACAAAAACCCCCTCATCCAATCAGAGCACAGCCAAGCTCCCACCCAATCAGTTCAAACCCCCACTAGCAGTTAAAAAGGAAGAAACAGCTGCAATCACACATTGCTCCCAGAAGCACGAAGCTGAAGCCTGAAGATGACGAATGAGACTTCGTCGAAACGTCGCCAAGACACTTCCAATTTTACGCGGGAGAAAACCCGAATAACCAAAGACCTACATATAGGTCTATCTACCTACCACTTTCTTCTGGAGCATGTGCAAGATGGCGCCGCATTGACTTCGCGGGGCGATGGTGGTCTCTCTTGTCCGGCGGTCTGGACAGAAGGGAGGGGCGTTTTGACATCGCTGCCCCCCCTTCCTGGTTGAACTGAACTCCTGCCGACCCAGGGAGAGGGTTTTTTGCCCTCGGGAAGAGCTGGGCCGGCAGGACGAGCCCAAATGCTGCCGGCATGTTCTGTCAGCTCGACCGGCTTGTTTGGGGCGGCGGCTGGCCTCAGCGTTTCGCCGCTTTGACGGTGGCGGCGGTGGTGGCGGAGGGGCGGGGCGGAGGGGCGCTGACACACTCGCCTCCTCTCACTCGTCCTCCTCTTGCCTGCGGTGGGGGCGGAGGGGCGTTGTCACCTCGCCTCCTCTCGCCTTGGCGCTGACACACTCGCCTCCTCTCACTCGCCTCCTCTCGCCTCGGAGGTGGAGGCGTCTGTCACTCGCCTCCTCTCGCCTCTTCTCGCCCCTTGGCATTTGACACACTCGCCCTTTTTTCACTCGCCCTCCTTTCGCCTTTGGAGGGGGCGGAGGGGGCGTTTATCACTCTCGCCCTCCTCTCACCCTCTTTTTAGCCGAACTGAAACTGCAGAACTGACCAGAAGCGACCAGCAGATGACGGCAGCCGGTGTGGGGGGGGGCATTTTGATGTCATTGCCCCTTCGTCGGTGGAACAGATAGCTTGCTGGTCCACGGGTCTCTTTGGACAGTTTTCTGGGGGTGATTGTTTCCCGATGGCAGTTGACGTCGTAATGAGGGCGACGACAGCGGGGATGACTCTCTACTTTCACATAACCGTCGAATCATCTGGCCCTTTCTCCATCACTTGGGCGTTGTCACCTCTTTTGTCGTCGAGGATTCCTTTCAGCGATTTCTGTCCCGTGTATTACACCATCTTCTTGAACAACTTGACCGACCAGGACTGCTTTTCCACCATTTCTCGTGATTTCAATGACATGACATATTTATGGACGCAACCCTTTGGTTTACCAGACTATTGTTATGCGAACATTTACAGCGGCTGACCTTCTTGCCCTGTGAGATTCCCTCTGGGTTTGGCCTCCACATTATCGAGGGCCCATCTTGAGGACGGGTTTTGGAACCCCGAGAGGTGGCATGCCAAAATAGGAGACTCAGGGATTTTTAATTAACTGTTTTAATCGGTTTTTTAGGGAGTTTTAATGGGAATTTTAAGGGGAGGGTGGGAACTGACGGGTTCGGGTTGGGAGGGGTAGGGGGGGTGGATGGGTGGGTGGGGGAAACCCATCAGGGAGAGGGCTAGGTCCACCATGTGTTCGCGGCGGTAACTTAATAGGTCCTGGGGTTATGGCGAGGTGTCGTTCCAGTTTGTCAGGGTCGAGCTATTACTACGGTAAGTGGGAGAGGCAGATATGACGGAAGGGGAGCACATCAGGTTTGGGGCTCGCCTCGCTGTTCTGACGATTGCGTGCTCCGGCCCCCCAGAAATTTCCCGTGACCCGAGTGGCCAGGGTAATCGGGACCTGGGCCTCTGGCTGATGCTATGTAATGCCAGGTCCACGGTTAATAAAGCCCCCCTGATTTCAGATCTTATTCAGGAAGGGACCGCGGACGTTATGGGCATTACGGAGACCTGGCTGGGCACCAAGGGGGTTCCCTAGTGGAGATGTGCCCACCAGGTTTCCGAGCATTCCATCAGCCGAGGCCCAGGGTAGGGGTGGAGGCGTCTGTCACTCTCGCCCTCTTCTCGCCCCTTGGCATTTGACACACTCGCCCTTTTTTCACTCGCCTCCTCTCGCCTCGGAGGTGGAGGCGTCTGTCACTCGCCTCCTCTCACCCTCTTTTTAGCCGAACTGAAACTGCAGAACTGACCAGAAGCGACCAGCAGATGACGGCAGCCGGTGTGGGGGGGGGCATTTTGATGTCATTGCCCCTTCGTCGGTGGAACAGATAGCTTGCTGGTCCACGGGTCTCTTTGGACAGTTTTCTGGGGGTGATTGTTTCCCGATGGCAGTTGACGTCGTAATGAGGGCGACGACAGCGGGGATGACTCTCTACTTTCACATAACCGTCGAATCATCTGGCCCTTTCTCCATCACTTGGGCCGTTGTCTACCTCTTTTGTCGTCGAGGATTCCTTTCAGCCGATTTCTGTCCCGTGTATTACACCATCTTCTTGAACAACTTGACCGACCAGGACTGCTTTTCCACCATTTCTCGTGACTTCAATGACATGACATATTTGTGGACGCAACCCTTTGGTTTACCAGATTATTGTTATGCGAACATTTACAGCGGCTGACCTTCTTGCCCTGTGAGATTACCCTCTCTCGCGGGTTTGGCCCTCCACATTATCGAGGGCCCATCTTGAGGACGGGTTTTGGAACCCTGAGAGGTGGCATGCCAAAAATAGGAGACTCAGGGGATTTTTAAGTAACTGTTTTAATCGGTTTTTTAAGGGGAGTTTTAATGGGAATTTTAAGGGGAGGGTGGGAACTGACGGGTTCGGGTTGGGAGGGGTGGGGGGGGGTGGATGGGTGGGGGGGGAAACCCGTCAGGGAGAGGGCTAGGTCCACCATGTGTTCGCGGCGGTAACTTAATAGGTCCTGGGGTTATGGCGAGGGGTGTCGTTCCAGTTTGTCAGGGTCGAGCTATTACTACGGTAAGTGGGAGAGGCAGATATGACGGAAGGGGGGAGCACATCAGGTTTCGGGGGCTCACCCTCGCTGTTTACGAGCGATTGCGTGCTCCGGCCCCCCAGAAATTTCCCGTGACCCGAGTGGCCAGGGTAATCGGGACCTGGGCCTCTGGCTGATGCTATGTAATGCCAGGTCCACGGTTAATAAAGCCCCCCTGATTTCAGATCTTATTCAGGAAGGGACCGCGGACGTTATGGGCATTACGGAGACCTGGCTGGGCACCGAAGGGGGGGTTCCCCTAGTGGAGATGTGCCCACCAGGTTTCCGAGCATTCCATCAGCCGAGGGCCCAGGGTAGGGGTGGAGGGGTGGCGGTTATCATTAAGGAGAGTCTTGAGCCGAGGGAAACCACTGTGCCTCAGATAGCTGGGTGTGAATCCCTCTTCGTGAAGTGGGGTCGTAGAACTCAGGTGGGCTTGTTGATCACGTACCTGGCTCCTTGCTGCGTGACTACAGCCCTGCCTGAGCTGTTGGAGTTGCTGGCCGGGTTGGCAGTTGAAACCCCCAGACTGTCGGTCATGGGGGATTTCAATTTGCCATCAGCCGGCGTAGCATCCTCGGCAGCTCAGGAGTCCATGGCTTCCATGACAGCCATGGACCTGATTCAGTTAATTGACGGCCCTACCCACGTCGGGGGAGGTACCCTAGACCTGATTTTTATCTCTGGCCAGTGGTCTAATGATCTGGTTTTAAATGATTTAGCTGCTGAACCTTTGTCATGGTCAGATCATTTTCTCCTTCGTCTAGACTTTCTGACCGCTACCCACCACCGCAGGGAGACGGAACCAATGCGTTGGTTCCGTCCCAGGCGCCTGATGGACCCGGAGAGGTTCCTGATGGAGCTTGGGCCGTTTCCCGAACACCTGGCCCACGACTCGACTGAAGAGTAGTTGCGGCCTGGGAACGGGCCGCGGCTGGAGCTTTGGACCGTGTCGTGCCTTTGCGGCCTCTGACCCGGCGTCGGTCTCAACCAGCTCCTTGGTTCTCCGAGGAGCTGAGGGAGATGAAGCGCCAGAGAAGACGCCTAGAGAGTGCCTGGAGATCCAACCACTCTGAGGCTGACCGGACACTAGTTAGGTCCTATAGTAGGACCTACCTAGTGGCAATGAGGGTTGCAAAGCGTTCCTACGTTTCCTCCCTCATTGCGTCGGCAGATAACCGCCCGGCCGCCCTGTTTCGGGTGACCCGCTCGCTCCTTCAACAGGAGGGGCGGGAGGACCCCCTACAAGGGCGTGCCGAGGAGTTTAACGGTTATCTATACGACAAAATCGTTCAGCTTCGGGACGGATTGGATCAAAATTGGGTAGATCCAGGCGAGGATTCTGAGGCCCGTCTTGTTGAGGTGGTTTGGGATGACTTTGATCCTGTGACTCCCGAGGACATGGACAGGTTGCTGGGTAGGCTGAACGCCACCACATGTTTACTGGATCCGTGCCCCTCCTGGTTAGTACTGGCTACTCAGGAGGTGACACGAGGCTGGCTCCAGGGGATTACAAATGCTTCTTTGTGGGAGGGGGTCTTTCCCACGGCCTTGAAAGAGGCGGTGGTGAGACCCCTCCTCAAGAAGCCTTCCCTGGACCCAGCTGTTTTAGGGAACTACCGGCCAGTCTCCAATCTTCGCTTTATGGCGAAGGTTGTAGAGAGTGTGGTGGCGTGTCAGCTACCCCAGTACCTGGATGAAGCTGTCTATCTAGACCCGTTCCAGTCCGGCTTCCGGCCCGGATACAGTATGGAGACAGCTTTGGTCGCACTGGTGGATGATCTCTGGAGGGCCAGGGATAGGGGTTACTCCTCTGCCCTGGTCCTATTAGACCTCTCAGCGGCTTTTGATACCATCGACCATGGTATCCTGCTGCGCCGGTTGGAGGGGTTGGGAGTGGGAGGCACCGTTTATCGGTGGTTCTCCTCCTACCTCTCTGATCGGACGCAGACGGTGTTGACAGGGGGGCAGAGATCGACTCCAAGGTGCCTCATGTGTGGGGTGCCGCAGGGGTCGATTCACCCCTCCTGTTCAACATCTATATGAAGCCGCTGGGTGAGATCATCAGTGGCTTTGGGGTGAGATACCAACTGTACGCTGATGACACCCAGCTGTACTTTTCCACCCCGGGCCACCCCAGTGAAGCTGTCGAAGTGCTGTCCCGGTGTCTGGAAGCCGTACGGGTCTGGATGGGGAGGAACAGGCTCAAACTTAATCCCTCCAAGACGGAGTGGCTGTGGATGCCGGCACCTCGGTACAGTCAGCTGCAGATGCGGCTGTCTGTCGGGGGTGAATCATTGGCCCCGATGGAGAAGGTACGCAACTTGGGCGTGCTCCTGGATGGTCGGTTGTCCTTTGAAGACCATTTGGCAACCGTCTCCAGGAGAGCATTTTATCAGGTTCGCCTGATCCGCCAGTTGCGCCCCTTTCTTGACCGGGATGCCTTATGCACAGTCACTCATGCTCTCGTTACCTCTCGCCTGGACTACTGCAATGCTCTCTACATGGGGCTCCCCTTGAAGAGCACCCGGAGACTTCAGCTAGTTCAGAACGCGGCTGCGCGGGTTATCGAGGGAGCGTCTCGGAGCTCCCACATAACACCTATCCTGCGCAGACTGCACTGGCTACCTGTTGTTTTCCGGGTGCGCTTCAAGGTATTGGTTACCACCTTTAAAGCGCTCCATGGCTTAGGACCGGGCTATCTACGGGACCGCCTACTGCCGACTTCTATCTCCCATCGTCCGGTACGCTCCCACAGAGAGGGACTCCTCAGGGTGCTGTCAGCCAAACAGTGTCGACTGGCGGCCCCCAGGAGGAGGGCCTTCTCTGTGGGAGCTCCGACCCTGTGGAACGAACTTCCCCTCGGACTTCGACAATTACCTGACCTTAGGACCTTTCGCCGCGAACTTAAAACTTATTTATTTCGTATGGCTGGACTAGCCTGATTTTTATTTTTATTGGATGGGTTTTTAAAATTTTGTTATTTTATGGGGGAATACGTTTTTTAACATTTTTGGGCATTTGAATTAGTTTTTTAAGGGATGTTTTTAATTACTGTGTGTATTTATATTTTATCTGCCTGTTCACTGCCCTGAGTCCTTCGGGAGAAGGGCGGTATACAAATTAAAATATTATTATTATTATTATAATTATTATAATATATATATATATATGAAGAAACAATAGGACAGCAACGGTAGGCACGTTTGTGCTCTTATGCATGCCCCTAGAGTCCTCTTAGGAATGTGGTGAGGTCAACAGTGGATAGATTTTGAATAAAGCTTTTGGAGTTATGAGAAGAGACCACAGAGTCAGGTAATGCATTCCAAGCATAGATAATTCTGTTACAGAAATCGTGTTTTCTGAGATCTAAACTGGAGTGGTTGATATTAAGTTTAAATCTGTTGGTAGCTCTTGTGTTATTGTAGTTGAAACTGAAGTAGTCATTGGCAGGAAGGACATTACAACGGATGATTCTATGAGCTAAACCCAGGTCCTGTCGAAGGCGACAAAGTTCCAAGTTTTCTAGACCCAGGATATCAAGTCTGGTGGAATAAGGTATTTTATTGGTTACAGAGGAGTGGAGAACTCTTCTCTTAAAATACCTTTGGACACGCTCAACTGTATTGATATCAGATATATGGTATGGGTTCCAGACAAGCGAGCAGTAATCAAGAATTGGCCTAGCAAATGTTTTATATGCTCTGGTCAGTAGCGTGGTGTTTTTGGAAAAGAATCTACGTAGAATTAAGTTAACAACTCTTAGAGCCTTTTTTGCTATATAGTTGCAGTGGGCTTTGGCACTTAGATTGTTAGAAATAAAAACTCCAAGGTCTTTGACAGGGTGGGGGTCATCTGTGAGGTAATGTCCATCAAGCATGTACTTAGTGATTGGGTTCTTTCTTCCAATATGTAAGACTGAGCATTTGCTGGTTGAGATTTGTAGTTGCCAAATTTTAGACCAAGCGGTTAGATGATCAAGGTCTTTTTGAATTGTAGATGTATTGTCAGTGGTGTTAAAAAGTTTGACATTGTCAGCATAGGGAACACAGTTACTTGAGATATGATCACAAAGATCATTTATGTATATTATAAAGAGAGTTGGTCCAAGAACGCTACCTTGAGGAACACCACTCTTGACAGGAACAGGATTTGATAGACCATTACCAATTTTAACTACTTGTTGTCTGTTTGACAGAAAAGCAGATATCCAGTTGTGTAAGGGTCCTGAAATGCCATAGGATTTTAATTTTAGGAGAAGTTTATTATGTACTACTGAGTCAAAAGCTTTACAGAAGTCTATGTATATTGCATCTATTGTTTTACCTAGATCAAGATTTGTAGTCCATAGGTTTTTACAGTGGAGAAGTTGTAAATTGCATGATAATTTTTTTCTGAAGCCAAATTGTTTATTTGAGAGTAGGTTGTGTATTTCTAAGTGCAAGGTAATGGATTGGTTGATGATGGATTCCATTATTTTGCAGGCGACGCAGCATAGGGAGATTGGTCTATAATTTTCAACTAAGCTGGGGTCGCCTTTTTTGAAAATTGGAATGACTGTGGCTAGTGACCAGAGATTGGGAAGGGAACTGGTTGTGAAAGTTTTATTAAAGATTATACTTAGGGGTCTGCTAAATTACTAGAAAGTTTTTTTAAGAAGTAAGCACAAAGTCTATCAGGTCCAATGGATAGAGATGGTTTCAAGTTGCGAAGAGCTTTTCCAACATTATGTTCTGTAAAATCTATATTTGTTAAGTCGTCATACTCATTGCTTGTACGATTTGGGAATGTTGGATATGTGTCATCACTGTTGACAAAAACTGAGCCAAAGAATTTGTTAAAGAGATTTGCTTTAGTTGTTTCGTTATTGTATTCTTTGCCGTTAGAATCTAACCTTGTTAACCTGGAGGCATTTCCTTGAAGGGCGAAACACCCCTTTGAAGTGTGGATAAACCATAAGAATTTAGAAGCCCTAAAAACCCGTCAGAAGTTATCACCCAAACAAGTCCGGTTGGCACAACATTTTAATCGCTTTAATTTCACTCTGCGCTACCTCCCAGGAGGAAAGAACTTTATGGTAGATGCCCTCTCAAGACTGCCTCAGTACAATAGCTCACGGCTGGAGGTGATCCGCCCGGTTATCCCTTTGAAGCAACTGGCAACTCCTATTTTCACCAGAGTCCAGGTGAGAGGAGAACTAAACCTACCCACTGGTTTAAGCGAGCAGTTAAGTGACACGCTAAAAACTGATGATTGGTTCATCTCCCACAGCAACAAGTGTACTGTTCATGATGGATGGGGGCCAAATTGTATGTCCTGGCCAACCTGAGGGGGGCAGTGTTACAACAATCCCACGATGGAACAGCTGCTGGGCATTTTGGATTCATGAAGACTTTACATTTAGTTAAATGACAATTCTTGGAAGCCTCCTTAAAGAAGGACATAGAGGCATATGTTGCTAGCTGTCCTGAATGTGCTTTGGCAAAGAGGCCACCTGGGAAGCTACCTGGGTTACTCCAAAACATGGCCAGACCCAGGGCTCCTTGAAAGAAGATATCCATGGATTTTATTGTTGAATTACCGAAAGTAATGGAAATACAGTAATTTGGGTGATTAAGGACTTGTTCTCTAAACAGGTGCACTTTGTACCCTGTCCCAAGATTACCTCAGCAAAGATATTAGCTAAACTGTTCATTCAACATGTTTATCAGTTACACAGTGTCCCAGAATGAATAATTTCTGATAGGGGGATTCAGTTCACCTCTCACTTCTGGAGGGAGTTCCTGAGATTACTAGGCTCTGCCCAAGGGCTAAGCTCTGCCCACTCAGATATTCTCAGATAAATGAAGCTTGTGAAAGGACTAACTCAGTATTAGAACAATACCTCAGGTGTTATGTAAATTATCAGCAAGATAACTGGGCAGGCTTACTTCTGTTGCAGAGATGGCCTATAATAATTCCAAACACTGGGTTTACACCATTCAAGGTGGTGTCAGGTCAGGACTTTGTGCTTATCCTGGAATTACCATAGTGGAAACCTCAAATACCATCAAACAACTTAAGGTTACCTGGCCAGTAACCTGTAAGGCATCGTATGAGGCTCATAGGACCCATAAGAAACAGACTGATAGGAAACAGGCTATCCCAAAGGATTACCAAGTGAGTGATAAGGTTTTCCTCTCTACTAAGTACTTACAAACTACCCAGAAGTTGAAAAAACATGGACCTAAATATGTAGGTCCTTTTCCCATTGTGCGAATTGTAAACCTGATCATGGTACAGTTAGAGTTACCAAAAACTCTCTGGAGGATTCACCGCGTGTTCCATGTTAGCTTGCTGAAACCTGTACATACCTCCACGATTTATCCGGAACAAAAAACCCCTTCCATCCCCCCTTTTCATTGAAGGAGAACAACATTTCGAGCTCAAAGAAATCCTCAATTCTAGAAAATGTAGAGGTAGTGTACAGTACTTGGTGGCATGGAAACCCTTCTTCCCTTCTTCTCAGTCTGAATGGGTGAATGAGCTTGATGTTAGGGCTCTGAAGCTATTAGTTATTTCACAGTAAATATCCTGATAAGCCTTAAAGTTTGGGATTTATATGTATTATATGTATGTCTTGGGGTTTTATCGTTTGGGAGATATCTACTCTGTCTATTTTTAATTTGTTTTCTTTTTTAGGACTAATGTCTCTTCTGCAGGAGGGTCGAATGTCAGCCTCTATGATGCTTGCTTGCTTTCGGCTGCCATTGTAACAGGAGGGGGAAGGTATTTGCTGGTATTTGGGAGGGGGGAAAGTGAGCTAGTGGAGATTCAGAGCAGCTGTGGAGGGAGCTGATAGTTGGAAAGGTCAACCGTTCTGGCATATCACAGAAATGGGGCCATTTGAAGAAGAAGAAGGTTCGGGCATACCACAGAAATGGGGCCACATGACACCTTGGGGAGCTGTGGATTGGACATTCAACCTGGGTGCTTGGGGGGAGGAAAATGGGATTGCTTTCAATATGTAATTTTCGCACTTATTGCCTCAAACTTTGCTTTTCTTTCATTGTATTCAGTTCATACTCAGTAAAAGTACCTTTCTCTACAAATATAGAGTTGGGGGTTTTCTTTCTTAAGTTTTGAACAGAGGCACACCTGACAGTTGGTCTTAGAATGCTGCCTTGGGGGACATTGCTATTAGATGCAGGATTTGATAGGACGCTCCCTATGTTGACCACTTGTCTGTTTGAAAGGAACACAGCTATCCAATTATGTAGGGGTCTGAAGATGCCATAGGATTTTAGTTTTAGAAGTAGTTTGTCATGTAACACTGAATCAAAGGCTTTACAGAAGTCTATGTAAATTGTGTCTATTGCTTTGCCCTGATCTTTTTGTATCACATTTATTTGTTATGTGTTTTTTCAGAATATTACAGAGATTAGAGAATACATTGAAGAGTGACAGCCAGTCAGTAGTAGATGACTGGATTGTTCTAGCCCACTTGGTAGCATTCTGTTTTAAGGCAGTCTGATATTGCCTTAGTATCAACTTTTGCCCAAATTAATCTTTTATTTTGGGTCAGCTCTACCTTTTTGGTGAGTCATCTGTCAGCCATATTATATGGTCTTAAATCTGAACAGCCTCGCAATGTCACACTTACAGGCTGATAACTGCTATTGTCACTAAGGTGTACTGTGACCTCTGAAAAGAGGTCAACTTTAACTGTAGACACACAAAAGAGATCCAGTACACTGCTTGAATTGGCCTAGTGGTATGTTTAAGGATATGTGTAATTCTTATCCTTACCTTCCAGAATTTAGAGATTACCCTTAAAAATTAAGGAGATTAGAAGCAGGCCAGCAGCATTACTTTTGTGGTCTCTCAAGAGCCACTGAGGATGGTTATCAAAAAACTACCCTGGGACTTTCTTCTTCTGGGTGAGCTCATACAAAGAGGAACCCAACCCAGTGTTCAAATCTCCTAGAAATACCATGATGGACCGAGGGTACAATACAGATATATCATCTAGGATAACTTCCAAGCCCATCCAGTATTCAGAGTTATAATACTGGATGTGTTTGGCAGGATATACACATTTACCAGTATTAACTTGAACTCTTCATATCCAAGGTTAACAGCTAGGAACTACAAATACTTGTCTTCATTGTATAGTTTCTTCCCCTGCCATTACAATTCTTGCTTTATAAAAATGCATAGCCCACCAGAGGGTCTCCCTTTATTTTTTGTTTTTTGGGTTGGAGAGGCCCATTCAGGGGAAAGCCTGGCAGTTGTTCTGATTCATCCACTTTGGTTAACCAGATTTCTTGAATGGCTATTACATCAAATCTAGGGAGAAGGCTCATTAGTTCACTACCAACCATCCTGTTCCAGCCAGATATATTCCAGGTCAGCATCTGTATAGTGTTCCTGGAGGCAAGATGGTCTGGCTTGGTTGGTTGGCTAGATGGTAAAAATGCTAGATGGCAACTTGATGTTGGAGCTGGGTCGATATCAACTATGCTTCCCATATAAACACAATTATTGTGAGGTTTGATATTTCTCCTCTTGGGTTGCAGAACTTGTTGTTACTCCTCTTTATCTTGATTGCCAATGTGCCTCTGCCCTTGCTCCAAGAATGAAGTCTTTTCAGATGGCCTCTCCTTGTCTAGTTTTTCTACTGGATGATCAATGTGGACATATACTACCAAGTCCTGGTGGGTTTCTTTTTTCTCCTCTTTTTCTTTTGGACTAGTACACCTTCTCTTTTTATTTATTGGGGCTTGAGTGCTTTCAGAAGCTGGACTTGATAGCAATTCCATGGAGGAGCTGGCAGAAGGAAGCAAAACATTCAATCTTTCTGTTGCATCAGCTGCTGACCTCAACAGTTGACCAACTACCTCAATTTTCTCCAGTATCATCTCCATCTTGGCCAAATACAGTTTCTTTGGTGAGGTCTCAAGCCTGAGTAACATTGATCTGTATTACAATCTGCCCAAAGGTTAGGACTATTCTTTTGCAGCCTTGTCTGTCAGGTAGCCAAAAAATCTCTATTAGCTCATCAAAATATACCCTGAAGCATAGAGAGGTCAGAACCACTCTCCTGTTATGCCACCTGCCCCTATTCAGAGGGGTGTTAGCAATCTGGAGTAAAATCCTGTGCTTCTGCAAAACTAGCCTCTGGCTGAACATCATGGGTAAGGTTTGTAATATGAGCTTTGCTGTTTACTTCTTCAGCTAAATAATTAATGTGTTTTCTCATTAGATACTTTAATTCTTTAATCCCTCCATTTGCTTCCAGGAGGGATCAAATATGGCAGCAACTGTTTGTAATGTTAGTAGGCAATTCTTAGCAACCAAATCCAAGTCTCCTTTAAAATTGTTCCTAGTATTATTATTCTTGTTCTCCCCTCTAACTCCTACTCCCTCCTCCACAGATGAGCAGTCGTCCTCTTCCCAATCCAGAGAGGGCTAGATTTGTTTGCCGGGATTGCAAGGGGCAAAGAAAAGAGAAAAGGAGACTTACTTGTAGTGTCCGTTATCTGAAAAAAGTCAGATAACTTAGGTTGTCTGGGCATTGTCGCAGCCATGGATAGCTGGTTTGCTTAGTAGGGAAAACTTTCCTCTCATTCACTAAATAGTTTATTAGCTGTGGTAAAAAACTGGGGTAAAAGCTGGAGTAAAAGATGAACCTCTCAAGTAGTAAAATTGAAACTTTTTAAATTTAAAATTAAAAATTGATTTAAAAGTAGTTTTTTAAATAAAAAAAGAGAGTAAAAAGGAGAACAAAATTAAAAGTTAAAAACTGATTTAAAAGTAGAAAGAGTATTTTTTTAAAAAAGAATAAAAATAGAGAGTAAAAAGGAGAGCAAAGCTACTGCTCACTCCCCATTCTCCCTTTCCAAATAATCTCAATTTGGCTAAGACTGTCACAGTTTAGGTGTGGTCTTCCCTCTCAAAACTGTCCAGGACAATCCCAGTTTTCTGGCATTAGAAATGAAGGAAAAACAAGAATACTTCTTCCCAGTATTGTTCTCACTACCAGGGCCACTATGCTGCTTCCATGTGAGGTAGTTTTCCTGTTTCCCTCAAACTCATTTCAGATATGTGAGAGACATAGGGAAAGTCTGTCAGGAGTTCTTGGGTGAGGGGTTATGACAATGAATACACCCACACCAACACCCATGGCTCACGAAGTGCCAAAAGCTCAGGACTACTGGATGGTTGAATTAATCAAAGGGCTTTATTATCTGGATTCTGGATAATATTTTATTTTTAAGAACTACTCAAATGCTTCAGATTAGAATTTCCTTCTACAGCATAGCATTTTTATTTCTATAAACAGAACTAAAATTAAAATTAAAAACTAAAACAATGTTTCCTTTATTTTAAAAAAATGATATAAATTTGAAGTTTAGCACTTATCAAGAATATTATTTTGTTTCCAGGTAGCATCATTGCACTTTATCTGAAAAATCCAAACAGAATATAGTGTATGACTATATGCCATTTATGGGTGTCCACAGGAAGTGGTAAAAATGTCAAGATGGTGGCTGTGATGATTTGATAGAAATTCTTGCTTTTTATGGGCAATACATCCATGGCATACTTAAATACAGGGAAAGGTTCAGTTGAACAAACACAGCCACTAACGATATCTCGGTTTGTTTCAGTGTCTTGTACCCATGTTAGTATCATTGTCCATTGCTGTTTTTGATTTCTCAATGTCCTTTCATATGGCATGTAGATCATGTAAAGCATAAGAGAAATGAAGAAAATCAATAGTTTAAAATCTTTTTTTAAATCCTTTTTTAAATTTTATTTTAATACAAACAATCCATCTTCCATTACACAGTGTGTCATCTGGGTACAAATGTCTTGTGCAATAACAATTGATATATACAGCCATATTCATTTATAAATCTATTCTTAATTTAATATTGTTATATATTGCATGTCTAGTACTGTAACAATTCTCTTCTTAACTTATTTCTATATTTTACTAATCTACTTTTGTTTCTAATTTTCATATTTATTCTCTAAAAGATAAAGGTAAAGGTTCCCCTCGCACATACATGCTAGTCATTACCGAATCTAGGGGGCGGTGCTCATCTCCGTTTCAAAGCTGAAGAGCCAGCACTGTCCGAAGACGTCTCCATAGTCATATGGCCGGCATGACTAAATGCCAAAGGCGCACAGAACGCTGTTACCTTCCCACCAAAGGTGGTCCCTATTTTTTTTACTTGCATTTTTATGTGCTTTCGAAACTGCTAGGTTGGCAGAAGCTGGGACAAGTAACGGGAGCTTACCCCGTTACATGGCAGCACTAAGGATTCGAACCGCTGAGCTGCCAACCTTTTGATCGACAATCTCAACATCCTAGCCCCTGAGCCACCACGTCCCTGATTTATTCTCTAGCCATCGGTAAAATAGTTCCTATACATATAATATTCACTTTGTTCCTTTTCTTTAATTGCAGGTGTTAACCTATTCATTTCTGCACATTCTAATATTTTCCTAATCATATTCTCATCTGTAGGAATCTCTTCACTTTTGTGTTTGCACAGTTTTGTGCAAATACAATCCTAGCTGCAGTTATTACATGAATAATCAAATATACATTCTCTTTACTATAAGTTTCTGTTAAAAATTCAGATCAATATGTTGTATCATCTTCTCCAACCACATATGCATTTTTGCCCGGTATTTTTTGGCTTCTGTTCATTTCCACCACATATGATAATACGACCCAAATGTCTGGTGACATTTTCAACATTTAGCTGATTTGACTTTAAACATCTTTGTCAGTCTTGAAGGTGGAAAATGTCATCTATAAAACATCTTATACAAGTTTTCTTTATATGTGGTTGACATTATTAATTTATAGTTTCTATCCCATTATTGCTGCCATTTTTCTAATTCTATTATATAACCAATTTTTTTTGCCCATGCTATCAGTCTCCTTTACTTGTTCCTCTTCTAGTTTAATTCCCAATAAATAGCTATTTCTTCCCGATCTCTTACATCTTCTTTTTGTTGTATGTCACTTTCTCCAATGGATTCTTCTTGGCACCTATCCTCTCTTTCCTCTCTCATTCTCTCTTCCTCTTGCACTGCAAAGTATTGATCATAAAATTGCCCCGCCTTCTCTATTGAATCTAGTCTATTTCTTTGCTCCTGCCAAGTCACCAATATTCCCTCTGGTATCAGCCATCTAAAAATCACTCCCCCAAAAGTGTTTTGTCAAAAATTGGTATTCCCTCCTTAATTCTCTGATGCTTCTTGGAATTTGTTTAAAATCTATTGGTGATAAACAAAGTTGTGAGTACTCATTTACTTTTTCTAGATTTCATTTTCTACTGCATTTTTCTCCTTTCTGTTCATCAATTTAGTTCTCATATGTGTGGGCTTTTCCTGAAATTGTTGTTCAGATTTTTTTCAGATATTATTATCCCTTTATAAAATGTGAATAAATAGCAAAATAACATTTTCACTCAATGCTCATGCCATTTTTTTTCTTAATAAATCATCAAACAGTTTCAAGGTCATATTTTTGCCTCCAATACAGGATCTTTTTGGAATAAATGTTTTTTACCATTCCAGAGGTCTTGCACAAACTATTCCAACCATCTCGTATCAAATAAAAGAAAACAAACTTCCTTAATGAGCAGTGTAAGTCCTTGCCAAAATTAAGGGGTTTGTTATAGCATGGATTTCTAGAGTTGCATTTTTATTCTCTGTTGGGGTACTGCAACCATACCACTGACCTGAAAATAATTAGAAAGCAGCAGCAAGGGTATTTTTCTTCTTCGTATTTTAAACTAACAATTCACCTCCCTTCAGGAGCAACAGATCCTCAAACTGAATAATGATGGACTTCAAAAAGCTGTTGGTCTGAATTGCTACAGCAAGAATCCAACATAAAAGAACAAACATCCTATGTTGCTGTTTGGAGTAGTTCTTTCTTGCAAAGCCAATTGTGGATGATTAAAAGAAAGTAATCTATGTATTTCGTTTTGAGCTAGCATGCAACTAACAACTATCCAGGGAAAGGGGATATTCCAATTCTTCCTTGCCATGGTAAGCAAGGTGTTAGAGAGCTGCGACCACAGAATTCAGTTATTTTACTTTCTTTAAACATAAGTCATCCAGTTAGAGAAAATAAGGCATGATTTGAAGGTCCAGGAGACATTTCTCATCTGTATAGTTTCCTTAAATAAAACTAATATGATTTATTCTCTTGGGAATGATATATATTAGTTAGTATTAATTAATTAATTTATTTATTTATTTAATCACATTTTTATACTGCCCTATCTCCCGGGGGACTCAGGGCGGTTTACAGCCTGATAAAAACATACATATAAATACAAAATAAAACACCAATTAAAAAACTTATTAAATAAGGCCGAATATTAAAAAATTGTGATAAAAATAATAAAACCCCGTTAAAAACAAATTTAAAATTTAAAATTCTAGTCCAGTCCTGCGCAAATAAATAGATGTGTCTTAAGCTCGTGGCGAAAGGTTCGAAGGTCAGGAAGTTGGCGAAGTCCTGGTGGAAGTTCGTTCCAGAGGGTGGGAGCCCCCACAGAAAAGGCCCTTCCCCTGGGTGTCGCCAGTCGGCACTGCCTGGCTGACGGCACCCTGAGGAGTCCCTCCCTGTGAGAGCGCACGGGTCGGTGGGAGGCAATCGGTGGCAGCAGACGGTCCCGTAGGTAACCCGGCCCTATGCCATGGAGTGCTTTGAAGATAGTTACCAAAACCTTGAAGCGCACCCGAAAGGCCACAGGTAGCCAGTGCAGTCTGCGCAGGAGAGGTGTCACATGGGAGCCACGAGGGGCTCCCTCTATCACCCGCGCAGCCGCATTCTGGACCAACTGGAGCCTCCAGGTGCTCTTCAAGGGGAGCCCCATGTAGAGAGCATTGCAGTAATCCAGACGAGATGTCACGAGAGCATGAGTGACCGTGCATAGGGCATCCCGGTCTAGAAAGGGTGCAACTGGCGAACCAGGCGAACCTGGTAAAAAGCTCTCCTGGAAACGGCCGTCAAATGGTCTTCAAAAGACAGCCATCCATCCAGGAGAACGCCCAAGTTGCGCACCCTCTCAATTGGGGCCTTTTATGCATAAATATATAGAGAACAGATTACAGTGCAATGATATAGCACATATTTTGACTGCCACAAATTCCAGATTTAATCCAGGCATTTCCAAAACAATCAGGAAAATCACTAGGAATCAAAGCAGTAAGCAATACTGTCTCTATCAGAGTTAATAATCTATGGCATGTCAAACTTTATTTAACTAAAATTCATAGTTTTTTAAAATAGCACAATATGCTTTGGTAATGTTTGGAATTTAATAACATCTGAAATGGCCTGCCTCTATTCTATATGTTAGGAACTTCCACGATATAGATTCTAGCTTCCAGAAGTTTATAACATAAATCTATTTCTTTTTTTCAGATTTGATACTCAACATGACTGTAAAACTTGGCTTTTCAGATATTTAGTCATCACAAGTCAGTTTTTTTAAAAAGTTACAGAGTAATGACATCCCAAGTACTGGGATGTATTTTTCACTTGCCAACCATTCATTCAGTAACCATTCAAAGTTATAATGGTATGGAAAAAGATCTATGCAGCCATTGCAGCATCCCCACAATCATACAGTTGTCCTGGGCAACTGACACACATGTAATATGATCACAGCATCCCACAGTCATGTGATAATTATTTGCAATCTTCACAAGTTTCTAATAAGCAAAGTTAGTGAAGAAGCCAGCAAGTACATATGATATTGTACTCAATGACAACTGCAGCTTGTCACATAAACATGTCACAAGTCAGGCACAGTTATATAATGTTTCCCTTAATAATTGCAAGGCTTATCAATGGATTTGCAGGTCCCAACTGTTATTGGCAACTGAAGATTACCTGCATTGAGATTTGTCTACCATAGTACACGGAACTCAAAGATTGCATTTTAAAGACTACAGGATGTTCCAGAGTTTAAATTCTAGGTGTTTTCCTCCAAACTTTCTGTGTCAATAGGTATTTAGTATTCTCTTGATGTCTTTGAAAGGTATTTGACCTATGTTGATTGAATTGTACTTTATAGTTTGGAAGCTCCTCTAGTTTGGAAAAAATTTGAATTGTCAACTCCTTGTGAGTTCAAGATGATGAAAGACTTAACATTTCCCCCAGACATCTCTTTGATTTTTTAAAAATAATAATAATAGAAAATAGACAAAAATGCCAACTTTAGTTTGAACATCTGGCTAATTGTGCGGCAAACTATAATAATAATCCACTTAAATTTCATTTTAATGAATGCTGGTTAGTGTACATTCAGAATGACAATAAAGTTATTCTAACCACTTAAATAGGCATGTTTTTTAAGTTTTTTTTATAAGGCTGAATACATATGACACAAATGAATGCTTTTTATATAAAAGGGCTGGGTGTAAAAATGACACTTCACATGTGTATTGGTTCTGATCCAGAATGAACTAATGTGTACCTACAAGTTAGAAATTAATATCAATAACTTATTTATTTATTTATTTATTTATTTATTTATTTAGTCACACAATATATATAAGCATAAGTATGAAATAACTATACAATATATAAGCATATATATGAGTATGAGTATGTAATAACTATATTAATTGGATATAACAAAAGGAAACAATAGGACAGGAATGGTAGGCACTCTTGTGTTCTTATGCACGCCCCTTACAGACCCCTTAGGAATGGGGTGAGATCAATAGTAGACAGTTTTTGGTTGAAGCTTTGAGGATTTTGGGAAGAGACCACAGAGTCAGGTAGTGTATTCCAAGCATTAACAATTCTATTACTGAAGTCATATTTTCTGCAATCAGGATTGGAGCGGTTCATATTAAGCTTAAATCTATTGTGTGCTCGTGTATTGTTGCAATTGAAGCTGAAGTAGTCTTTGACAGGAAGGACATTGTAATAGATGATTCTATGAGTTAAACTCAAGTCATGTCGAAGACGGCATAGTTCTAAATTTTCTAAACCAAGGATTTCAAGTCTGGTGGCATAAGGTATTTTGTTTTATTCAGAGGAGTGGAGAACTCTTCTTGTAAAATATTTCTGGACATATTCAATTGTATTGATGTCAGAAATGTGGTATGGGTTCCAAACAGTCGAGCTGTATTCAAGAATTGGTCTAGCAAATGTTTTATATGCTCTAGTAGTGTAGTGTTTTTGAAGAAGAAGCTACACAAGATTAGGTTTACAACTCTTAAGGCCTTTTTTGCGATGTAGTTACAGTGGGCTTTGGCACTTAGATCACTTGATATGAAAACTCCAAGATCTTTAACAAGGTGGGGGTCATTAGTAAGGTAATGTCCATCAAGCTTGTACTTAGTGTTTAGGTTCTTTTTTCCAATATGTAAGACTGAGCATTTACTAGCTGAGATTTGGAGTTGCCAAGTTTTAGACCATTCAGATACGAAGTCAAGGTTTTTTTGGAGGATAGCTGTATTGTTGGTGTTAAATAGTTTGACATCGTCAGCAAAGAGAACACAATTACTTGTAATATGGTCACAGAGATCATTAATGTATAATATGAAGAGTGTTGGTCCAAGAACGCTGCCTTGGGGAATGCCACTTTTGACAGGAACAGGATTTGATATAGCATTGCCAATTTCGACTACTTGTTGTCTGTTTGATAGAAAAGCTGTTATCCAGTTGTGGAGGGGTCCTGAAATGCCATAGGATTTTAGTTTTGGGAGAAGTTTATCATGTACTACTGAGTCAAAAGCTTTACAGAAGTCTATGTAGATTGCATCTATTGTTTTGCTTTGATCAAGATTTGTAGTCCATACGTTTTTGCAGTGAAGAAGTTGTAAATTACGTGATAATTTTTTTCTGAAACCAAATTGTTTATTAGAGAGTAGGCTGTTTGTTTCTAGGTGGAGGATAATGGATTGGTTGATGATAGATTCCATTACTTTGCATGTGACACAGCAAAGAGAGATAGGTCTGTAATTTTCAACTAGGCTGGAGTCTCCTTTTTGAAGACAGAGATGACCATGGCAAGTGACCAAAGTTTGGGAAGGGAACTGGTCGTGAAAGCTTTTTCAAAAATTACGCTTAGGGGTTCTGCTATATTAGTAGAAATCTTTTTTAAGAAGTAAAAAACTGGAGGAGACTCCTTAAAATTTGCATATTATCTAATTTATTTCTAATATTAGTGCTTGTATTTCCTGAATTGACGTCCTTGGTGCTCTCTGAGCTTGCTTGTTTTCTTGCACATGTTTCATTACTCAAATTAGGTAACATCTTCAATGCTAGTAATGAGGCCATGGTAATGCAGTGATTAGAATGCAGTATTACAGCTAATTCAGTTTACTGCCAGGAGTTTGATCCTGAATGGCTGAAGTCTTCCATTCTTCCAAGGTCAATAAAATGAAGACCCAGATTAGTGGGGGCAATATGCAACTTTGTAAATTGCTTAGAGAGTGCTACAAAGCACTGTGAAGTGGTAAATAAGTCTAAGTGCTAGTGCTAAGAAGTGTGGTTTGCTGATGTGATATTATGATTATAAGACATGTGAAAGAAATCTATATTATGTTTTATTACTTTATTACATTTTGCTAAATTGTCCTTCTCCTCATTCTGCTAAGTTTGTCATAGCAATTAGTTCCTGTCTATTACTCTTGGCTAGAAAAGATCAGAGAAAACAAATTTTATTCAGTTTTATATAGAAATCAGTGCTAAAAGTAATAATAAATGATTTGGCTTTATACATATAGTTTGCATTGGAGAAACTTTCCTCATAAAAAGAGGAAACAGCACATATTATAGATAACTGCACTATAGATATTAAAAAATGGAGGACAATTATATAGGAAAAAGGCATACATTAAGAGGAATGAATAGCAAAATGTAGTCACCTAAAACGCAGGTAAAATATAGATATTGCCTACAGACACTGCAAAATAATGTGAAATTCTTTTTTTAAAAAAATATTTATTAAAAGAATTAGATTGAATAGGGCAGCTGGAGTACATAAGGCACTGACATGATTAGATTTATAGTAATTCACATTTCTCAACCTCTATTAACCTAAGTTTATCTTACAAGATTTGGAATATTTGTAAGTTTGAGTGATGTCTTCCAAAAGCATGCAGATAAAAAGTAGGCGCAAAGAAGTATATTGATATCCATGGAATACATGATATTATTTAGGTCAGGGGTGAAATGTAAAATTTGTACTACTGTTTCTGTGGGTGTGGCTTGGTGGTGGGGTAATGTGACTGGATGGGCATGGCCAACTTTTTTTTTTTTACTTTTAAAAGCATTTTTTCTACAACTTCTTCAGCCAAAAAAGAGAAAAAATGTTTTTAAAAGCCTCTGACGATCAGACAACTCAACTGGAATCTCCAGAGGAGCCTTTTAAAAGCAATTTTTTACAGCCTCTTCGGCTGAAGAAAAAATGTTTTTAAAGGGTTCTGACGATCTCAGCTGAGTTGCCTGATCAGCAGAACCCTTTAAAAGCATTTTTTCTACAGCCTCTTTGGCCAAAGAGGTTGTAGAAAAAATGTTTTTAAAGGATTCTGGCAATCCCAGCTGAGCTGCATGATCATCAGAGGCTTTTTTTTTTACTTTTAAACGCATTTTTTTGGCCAAAGAAAAAATGCTTTTAAAAGTATATAAAAAAAGCCTCTGGTGATCGTGTGGCTCAGCTGGGCATTGGGGATTGGGCAGGGATTTTTGCTACCAGTTCTCCGAACCACCCGCCGCCATCGCTACCGGATCGGGTGATCCGGTCCGAACTGGGAGTATTTCACCCCTGATATAGGTAAAGAGTATGGGCTATATTTGTCAGTAGGAACAAAAGCAGATACTACACATTTGCAGTATCCTTTCAGAGGCACTCAAAACTGCTCATCCACCAGACCAGTTTTATTAAACAGATAAATTTTTTGGAGTTACTCTCTGAATCATATACAAATGGACTCCATGTCACATAATATACAGATGGATTCCATATCACATAATGATGATTTGTTTCAGTTTGTGGGTAGAAAAACAAAATAATAACAATAATAAAGATGAAAAAAATATTATTATTCCAACAGCCTTTAATAAAAAATAAGTTTTTGAGGGTAAAATCATGAAAGATAAACAAAAACTATGGCATGTCTTTGTGTGTTCCATCTAATTTCTGTTCCTTGTTCCTATGACCTATTATTCTCATATACTTTTTCTGTATCTGTTTAAAGTCTTTATCCCTCTAGCCCATCTACAAAAAGAGATACCCAAATAATACTAGGCATAAGGATTCCAAGGGCAGACTGTAGTTTAGTAGTTAGCAGCTAAATTATTGTCAGACCAAGCTTCTGCTACGGCAGTCAAGGTTGAATTTATATGGATTATATGCACTTTCTTTGAGGAGGATATAAATCATGTCCTACTTGACTCACTTATATAAATGAAATCCAGGAAGAAAAGGACAAGATAAAGAGACACAGGCATGGACAAGCAAAATAACAATCAGAAAATCAGCCTGATGAGGTCAGTTCAGAACAAGTCACATGCATGAGGAGGGGGGAGGGAGAGAGAGAGAGAAGAGTGATCACATTCAGGAATGACCTGAGCCAAAACGGGGGGAGGGAGTTGGTCTGAGGCTGTCATGATCAGTGTGGACCACAAAGTACTAAGCTGTGTTCCTGCATTCCATGTTAGCGGTTGGCCATTCCAGTGGTGAAATCTAAATTTCTTTCCTACCAGTTCTGGGGGTGTGGCTTGGTGGTGGTGGGGTCATGTGACTTGGTGGGCGTGGTTATGTGACTGGGGAATCAAAAGACAGAAACTCAGTAACAATGTCCTGCTGGAGCAAGGTTGGACTAGATGACCTCCAGGTCCCTTCCAGCCCTGGATTATCCTCTGAAGCTGCGTCTACTGCCAGGTTTGTAGTCCTTCCTTCCTCTCCCTCCCTCCCTCCCTCCCTCTTTCTTTCTTTCTTTCTTTCTTTCTTTCTTTCTTTCTTTCTCTCTCTCTCTCTCTCTCTCCCTCCCTCCCTCCCTCCTTCCCTCCCTCCCTCCCTCCCTCCCTCAAATGAACCCCCCACCCCCCATTTTTTGCCTACACCCCCATTTTTTGCCTATACCCCCATTTTTTGCCTAGCAGGCTTCAGCTTTTTTACCTTTAAAAAAATGCTTTTTAAGTAAAAAAAAAGCCTCTGACGATCAGGCACCTCAGCCGGGATCTTCAGAGCCTTTTTTTAACCCTTAAAAGCATTTTTTTACAACCTCTTCAGCCAAAGAGGTTGTTAAAAAATGCTTTTAAAAGTAAAAAAAAAAAAGAGGCTCTGACAATCACGTGGCTCAGCTGGGCATGGGGGGTGGGCAGGGATTTTTGCTAGTGGTTCTCTGAACCACCCACCGCCATTGCTACTGGATTGGCCGATCTGGTCTGAATCGGGAGCATTTCACCCTTGGGCCATTCCCTTGGTACTGAGAGATAGTTACTTGAAATGCTCTGTAATAGGTAGGATGAAATCTCATTATTTTTCCTGTCAGGGTATCATGAGGAATGCTCATATGAAGATATGTCTCTTGGCACTTGTTTGGGCAATTAGGTAGATTTAAGTCATGCATTTTCTCAGTAAGCTTTTGATAGCAACTGCCACATGCGTGGAGATAACAATCAGAGGAAGTAGATTCTCTGCTGCAAATGATCTACAAAACTTAATAGACAGTGCTATGAGCAGGCTCAGTAAAAATGGCAGCAAAACATGTGCAATTTTAAAGAAAGGATTCCTTTTTAGGACTGTCTTTTAACAGGAGAAAGACGGTCCTCTTCTAAATATTGCGGATAAAACATTTTGCCATATTTTAGACATTCCAGGTGTCAACATGCCATTTTGGGCAGCAGATTACTACATTTTCTAAATCCAGTAGTCTCCATGTAATCATTCTAGTTAGGGACTGGAGCAGTGGTGAAGTCCATTTACCTTTGCTACCAATTCAGGAATAGGAGTGGACACCTCTTCTGTGCATTCGCAGAGGGTAAAAAATGGGATGTAATGACATCCTGGTGGGTAGGCGGAATCTCCCACTGCTGACACTACCGGTTCACGCGAGCCGGATAGATCCAGCCAGATTTCACTGCTGGACTGGAGCTATACACAAGTCCAATAAAAGAAATATCTGTAGCTGAGGGTTGAACTATGGAGTCCTTGGTGCTCTTTTAGCTTGGTTGTTCTGCTCAAGATGTTTCATTACTTGACTAGATAACAGTACTAAGGAGATTAGAAGTAAGGAACTTGTGGTCCTCTAAATACCTTCCAATGTCCAACAAACTCAGATAGTGTAGCGAGCAATCTCTGAGTGTTACAAATTTTTTTTCCTAGGGATATCAGGTTTAGAGGTTTAGATTCTAGCCAAATAACTCTGATATAAGGCACCATAATAAAGCTGTTAGACAGAATATCATAATCCCAGCCACCACTATCTGCTCTTACAGATGATAAAAGTGTATCTTTTTTTAAAACAAGTTTTTATTGATTTTTTAATCCCCCCTACACACATACCATATCATCTTATACAATTCAATATATTCAAATATATTTTACTTAGTTACAGTTTTCATTTCACTAAGTCACATTTTCTTTCACCCTCGAGTTCTAATTTTTCCATTTTTATTAGTATGCATTCTTTTTCATTCCTTTTTTTTAACTATTTTGATTTTTATCCTAATATATTCAAATATATTCGGGGTTGCCTTTCTTCCATTTCATCTTTTCCTTCTCATAGCAATCCTTTCTTCTTCTCATTCCTTTTCCTCCCTTCTGTCATCCTACCTACTTTCTGTTCTCCTCTCCTGTTCCTTCTCTACCTGCCCTTCCTTTCTCCCCCTGTTCCCTACTTCCTCCCTATCTAACTTTCTCTCCTACTCTTATTTCCCCTATCTTTCCTCCTCTCCTCTTCCCTTTCTTCTTTCTCTCTCCCTTCTTGTCCCTTTCCATCTCTCTCCTTCTTCTTATCTGTCTCCATTGCTGTATTTATTTTCATTTCAATATTTCTGGTGTCCAGGCAATCTCGATTTTCTCATTTTATTGATTATATTTCTCAAACCTCCCCTCATATATTTTAGTTATTAACATTGTCTTCATCTTATTCCATTTGTATATTACAATCAATTAATACAACTTTCCACCTCTTATTTCCTTAGAGTTTTTGTTCACAATTTCAATAATTATTATTATCTTCCAATATTATACATCATTTACTAACATTTCAATTTCATTTCCTTTTACATCTTAATAACAATAATTTGCACTTATAAACCATACTATTTTTCACATTCCATCTGCTGGACTATTTATTATTATTATTTTTAAACAATATATTGTTTCTTTTTAACCTTGTTTACAATTTTATATCTTAACTTCAATTAATTTTTCCATTCTTTTATATATTTAAAGTATATTTCCTTACCATCAACTATAATTCTCTCATTCCATGCAATCTCAGACACAAAAAGAAAATATATCCCATTATATCTTCCACATTTCATTTACTTCTCCATTTTACATTACACAATATATTCCTTCTTTTTTAATCCCTTCTTTCACTTCATTTCACCATTTTTTACTACTCTTTTACAATAATCTATATATTTCTATATATTTCTTCTAATTTCCATCATTCCTAAGAATTTCTACCATTATTTTAATTTCTTTTCTACTATTCATTTTTTTCATCCTTTTAACCGTTTTCTTTCAGTCTCTCCAAAATCCCTTCTCTTAATATTTTTCTCCCTTTCTCCCATTCTTTTGTCTTCTTTTTTCTCTTTCTTATATCTTCTTTTCCACCTCCTTTCTCTTTTACTTTTTTAATTTCCCCCCTCAATTTTTCTCCATTTCCTCATCTTCTCTTTATTCTGTCACTGCTAATCCCAGTGAATTCATATATGTTTTTCACTCTTTTACTTTTTCCCTTCAATCTTTTCTTCTTTTCTTTTTCCCATTTCTTTTTCAAGGTATCCTTCCCCCTCTTCATTTCTATTTTTCC
This sequence comes from Ahaetulla prasina, assembly GCF_028640845.1. NCBI lineage: Eukaryota > Metazoa > Chordata > Lepidosauria > Squamata > Colubridae > Ahaetulla > Ahaetulla prasina. The sequence goes on from NC_080542.1 coordinate 92,819,473, forward strand.
ACTATCAATCTCAATATGATTATATGTATTTTGATCATCACTCATTTCTTTTTCAACATTATATTTTTGTTGTTCTTGTTTCCCCATAATTTCTTCATTGTTTCTTTTTTTATTTTTAAGCCATAGCTCTGCTTGTTTATTTCCTTTAAAGGATTCTTGCACCATTTGAAGCATCTCCCATAATTCCTCCCAATTCTCCATATTTTCAGTATAAGGAGAAAAACTTTTTAAATTTATTTATTTTAACTTATGTATAGTCATGAGCTTCTTCTTGCAAAATTTAGGCTTAAACTAAAGAAAGTAGGGAAAAGCACCAGGCCACTCAGGTATGAACTAAATCATATCCCTGATGAATATACAGTAAAGGTGACAAATAGATTTAAAGAATTAGATCTGATAGACAGAGTGCCTGACGAACTATGGACAGAGGTTCGCAACATTGTACAAGAGGTAGCAAATAAAACCATTGCAAAGAAAAAGAAATGCAAGAAAGCAAAATGGCTGTCTGAGGAAGCTCTGCAAATAGCTGAGGAAAGAAGGGAAGCGAAAGGCAAGGGAGAAAGAGAAAGATACACCCAGTTGAATGCAGAATTCCAGAGAATAGCTAGAAGAGATAAGAATGCATTCTTAAATGAACAGTGCAAAGAAATAGAAGAAAACAATAGAATAGGGAGGACCAGAGATTTATTCAAGAAAATTGGAGATATGATGGGAACGTTTCATGCAAAGATGGGCATGATAAAGGACCAAAATGGCAGGGACCTAACAGAGGCAGAAGAAATTAAGAAGAGGTGGCAAAATTACACAGAAGAACTATACAAGAATGAGCTTAACATCCCTGATAACCACAATGGGGTGGTCACTGACCTTGAGCCAGACATTCTAGAATGTGAAGTCAAATGCGCCTTAGGAAATCTGAGCAACAACAAAGCTAGTGGAGGAGACAGTATTCCAGCTGAGCTATTCAAAATCTTAAAAGACGACACAGTAAAAGTGCTACACCCAATTTGCCAGCAAATTTGGAAAACTCAACAATGGCCACAGGATTGGAAAAGCTCAGTTTACATTCCAATTCCAAAGAAAGGCAATGCCAAAGACTATCGCACCATTGCACTCATTTCACATGCTAGTAAAGTTATGCTTAAAATCCTACAAGCTAGGCTCCAGCAGTATGTGGATCGAGAACTACCAGAAGTACAGGCAGGATTTTGTAGAGGCAGAGGAACTAGAGATCAAATTGCCAACATACGCTGGATCATGGACAAAGCTAGGGAGTTCCAGAAAAACATCTACTTCTGCTTCATTGACTATGCTGAACCCTTTGATTGTGTAGATCACAACAAATTGTGGCAAGTTCTTAAAGAGATCTCTCGTTACCTCTCGCCTGGACTACTGCAATGCTCTCTACATGGGGCTCCCCTTGAAGAGCACCCGGAGACTTCAGCTAGTTCAGAACGCAGCTGCGCAGGTTATTGAGGGAGCATCTCGAGCTCCCACATAACACCTATCCTGCGCAGACTGCATTGGCTACCTGTTGTTTTCCGGGTGCGCTTCAAGGTATTGGTTACCACCTTTAAAGCGCTCCATGGTTTAGGACCGAGCTATCTACGGGACCGTCTACTGCCGGTTTCTATCTCCCATCGCCCGGTACGCTCCCACAGAGAGGGACTCCTCAGGGTGCCGTCAGCCAAACAGTGTCGACTGGCGGCCCCCAGGGGGAGGGCCTTCTCTGTGGGAGCTCCGACCCTGTGGAACGAACTTCCCCTCGGACTTCGACAATTACCTGACCTTAGGACCTTTCGCCGCGAACTTAAAACTTATTTATTTCGTATGGCTGGACTAGCCTGATTTTTATTTTTATTGGATGGGTTTTTAAAATTTTGTGATTTTATGGGGGAGTACGTTTTTTAACATTTTGGGCATTTAAATTAGTTTTTTAAGGGATGTTTTTAATTATTGTGTGTATTTATATTTTATCTGCCTGTTCACCGCCCTGAGTCCTTCGGGAGAAGGGCGGTATACAAATTAAAATATTATTATTATTATTATTATTATTATTAGATGGGAGTACCAGACCATCTTATTTGTCTCTTGAGAAACCTGTATGCGGGTCAAGAAGCAACAGTGAGAAACCAGTGATTGGTTCAAAATTGGGAAAGGAGTCCGGCAAGACTGTACCCTATCACCCTGCCTATTTAACTTATATGCAGAACACATTATGAGAAAGGCGGGGCTAGATGAATCAAATATTGGAATTAAGATTGCCTGAATAAATATCAACAACCTCAGATATGCAGATGATACCACTCTAATGGCAGAAAGTGAAGAGGAACTAAAGAGCCTCTTGATGTGGGTGAAGGAGGAGAGTGCAAAAGTTGGCTTGAAACTCAACATTAAGAAAACTAAAATCATGGCATCCGGCCCTCTTAATTCCTGGGAGATAGATGGTGAAGAAATGGAGGTAGTGACAGATTTTATTTTCCTGGGCTCCAAGATCACAGCAGATGGGGACTGCAGCCAAGAAATTAAAAGACGCTTGCTCCTGGGGGGGAAAGCTATGGCAAATCTAGACAGCATATTAAAAAGCAGAGACATCACCCTGTCAATAAAAGTGCGTATAGTCAAGGCTATGGTTTTCTCATTTGCAATGTATGGCTGTGAAGGTTGGACCATAAGAAAGGCTAAGCGCCAAAGAATTGAGGCTTTTGAACTCTGGTGCTGGAGAAGACTCCTGTGAGTCCCTTCAACTGCAAGGCAAACAAACAAGTCAGTTCTAGAGGAGATCAACCCTGACTGCTCTTTAGAAGGCCAGATCCTGAAGATGAAACTGAAATACTTTGGCCACCTAATGAGAAAGAAGGACTCACTGGAGAAGAGCCTAATGCTGGGAAAGATTGACGGCAAAAGAAGAATGGGACGACAGAGAACGAGGTGGCTGGATGGAGTCACTGAAGCAGTAGGCATGAATTTAAATGGACTCCAGAGGATGGTAGAGGACAGGAAGGCCTGGAGGAACATTGTCCATGGGGTCGTGATGGACACGACTTTGCAACTAACAACCACAACAACAATAGTCCACATTCAAGTCCAAAATATTGTCTCCCTCCCCCTTTTTTTCTATTTCCAAATGCAAGCCAGTTTAGATGTTTTTTCTTTTTTTTTTCTGGGCCATCCTAGTTCCAATCTAGATCTCTCTAGTCTTTTGAAGCTATGCCACAGATGTTTAAACAAGTACTCCTTTGGTGTTCCTTTTTCTCATAATAGTCTAAACAATGCAATGTTGTTTTTTCCTTTCCAGTGATGTTTCTCTTCAATCCACAACTCCCAGCAACAAAATGTCACTTGTTAATCCACAAAACCAATTCCTTTGTCTTCCTCTATTTAATCCTTTTGTTAGCAAAAGATGCTTTCTCTCAATTTTCTTCTCTTTTTAATATTTATTTTTTCTTCCAAAACCAATTTTAAGTCCAGATGGAACGTTAGTTCTTTTAGGGCTTTTGTCTTAAAAATCCTCTTTGCTATTTGTTTCCTCTCACTTTAAATTTCTGTGTGCCAATTAGCTGTTAAATTCAAGCCAGCTTTTTTTAAAAAAAAATTCTTCTTACCTGTGAATTGGCCAATTGCTCGCCCAGTAACAATACTCTGCTCTGATCTTCCCTCCTGCTCAAACTTCTTGTGTGGCCGTCCCAACTTTGGCAGCTCCTAATGGTGGCCTTTCTTTGTCATTAGGTCGAAGGCTGGGTACCGGTGCTGCAGGGCATTTGCAATTTCCCTGTTCGCGCTGGCCGGTGCCCTCCAGATCAGCTATGGTCCATTAAGGACCCCCAAATTGGCAGGAATTTTGACTCTCTTCCCGGAATTCCCAGGGTTTGTGTCATCTCGTTGTGACACTGGCCACACCTCTCTAAAAAGTGCATCTGAAGAGGGGAAAAACGTGTGATATATCAAAATGCATTTTATTTGTAGAGAGTTATGGGTCTTTTTGAAACTCTTCTCTGTCACCTTCACCCAAGAAGGAATGGTTATTTTTGACACGCTGTGAAGTACAATGAGGAAGCAGGAAAATTGAGTCATCCATAGGAAATATACTAAAGATAACACAGCATTTGTCAAAGTTATCAGAGGAATGTGGAAAGCTGATTTTTGTTCAGCCTAAGACAAACCGCATTAGACAGACCCTATGTTTTTAATTGTTTCAGGATATTTTCAGGAATTGAATATATGAAATATTATACAAAATCTAAATGTATTCTTAGTTACATTATTATATTCTTTCTGACATTTATCCAATTAGTATCAGGCTTCTTTGGTATCTCCATTGGTCATAGTTTGAGCCTAATTTCAAGACTTATAATTAGTGTTGTCAGAAATCAATGAAGAAGCCTGTGGAGCTTTAAAAACAAACACATGATTGGAAAAATATTTGCACATGAATTTTTATCTCAGATGTTCATATAACTTTAACCTTAACATCAATCGATCCTCAAAGCAACCTCAGGAAGTAGGCAACACTGACCTAACCATTTGGTGAAATGATGTAGATGTTCTGAATAATGGACTAAAGAGAGATAATGAAGTAAGGAAAAGACTTATATGTTACTCTACTAAACTCCTCTTAAAATATCCAAAACATACAGCTTTCAAAAACCATTTTCTACTTCTTCAGCCACCATAAGAACAATGAAAACTGTTCATGGGAGCCAGTTGCATATAGCTATCAGAGCTACCTCACAATGTGTTTGGAGGAAAACCCCATGCCAGAAGAAGAAGATGATGATTATTTTTGCTGATATTGCTGTCAGGAAAAAATGTGAAGAGAAAATATGTGATTATGGACAGTATTAGATGAAGGCAAAGAGAAAAGTAACATCTTATTCTTCCAGTTCAAGGTGATGAGTCTTCCCTGTTACTCAAGTTTTCTAATGTTATCCCTAGAAATAGATAAAGCTAAGAAACATTCAAATTTGCTTCATAATTAAATGGATATTTAGTTCTTAGACACGTTATTCTAAAAGTCTACCAGCAATACCATGTCAATTTATGTCACCCCAGTTCTGCTATCTGAGGCAGATGTCTCATTTTGCCTATGGATAGGGATTAGGTAGTTAGGCATATACATTCTTAACATGAATATTACAGTAATATATTTCTTCTACTGCTTTCAGGTATTCAAAAATTGTAATATACTATATATAGCTTTATAAATCGCCTTTGTGAGCATGGGTCACATTAAATTATGAGATTGGATCTTCAGCATCTGTCTTTTAGGAGAAGTTTCAGAAAAGGATGTTCTTTCCTTTTTCTATTTAAGTCTTACTTTGAGTCAAAAAACTTTATAAAAATATTACTGACTGATTTAAGTTAAAATTTACCCAGGATAGCAGGAAACCCAATAAGATTTTCAAAGAATTCAATAATATTTCAGCTTAATCATATCCAAAAGCTCAGGGAATTAAGCAATTAGAGGTGATTAATTTCACAGATATAAATCACAGCGATATGCTTTTGGGGGAAAAAACAGAGACTGAAGGATTCTTGATAGCTGTGGAATGAGTTAAAGTTGTTTGAGTTTCTTGACTGACAATGAGGTAGACGCAGTAAAAGCTTTTAAAATACTTAGCAATTTCACAGCAGGTTATGACTCAAGGATTCTTCATTAGGAAATTTACTAGTAATCAACATATTAAAAAAAAGTTCTGTACGGAGGTGGGAGGGGGAAGGAAGATGTTGTAACCACCAATATAATTCTCCTGCTGTTTGCCCTCTGTTCCCTTTCACAGCAGCTATAGGAACAAAACACACAGCTAATTTTTAATGCTAGCTAAGAGATCAAGAAGCAGTACTGTCGAAGTCTGGTACTTTGGATTTGCATATATTCAAGAATGATATGAAAAAAAAAAACCTCAGCAGAAAAACTATTTAGAAAAGTGACAGCCATTATCAAGTTTGATCATTTTGAAGAGTTTCATTCCACAAAGGAGAATGCTTGCCTGAAGGTTTCTCCCAGAACTCCATTTTGCTGAGGCATTTTTTGGCTTGAAGGGATATTTCACTGAAATCTGCTTTAAATAGATGGAATCATTCAAATAGGAAGCAATTTGGTCTGACAGACAGTTTAGGTGCTGACCTACAAATCAGGAGAATGTAAGTTCTAGTCCTGTCTTAGGCATGAAAGCCTAAGACATGACTTCAGGCAGGTCACTGTCTCTCAGGCAGGTCACTGTCCTCATAGGGTTGTTTTCATGGTAAACTTTAGAAAATTATTAGGCATGTTTGCAGCCTTGAATTGTTTATAACAATAATAAAGGTGGATACACACGCACACACACACACTGAGATATATATATATATATATATATATATATATATATATATATATATATATATATATATATATAGCAGTTGTTGTTTTCTGTGTAAAATTGGAAGTGTCTTGGCGGCGTTTGACGAAGTCTCATTCGTCATCTTCAGGCTTCAGCCGTGCTTCTTTCTCCCAGAAGCACGGCTGAAGCCTGAAGATGACGAATGAGACTTCCGAAACGACGCCAAGACACTTCCAATTTTACACGGGAGAAAACCCGAACAACCAAAGACCTATATACAAACACCCGTGAAAACCTCAGAAAACAAATATATATATATATATATATATATATATATATATATATATATATATATATATATATATATGTATGCAAATCACTATGTACATACATACATACCAGTGGTGGGTTGCTACCGGTTCGGTCCGGATTTTGCAAGCCAGTAGTAACAGCAGGGGGAGGCTCTGCCCACCTGCCTGGACATCATCACAGATGCGCTGTGCATGTGCAGAAGCACCCCAAGTGAGCTTCCATTGTGAATTGGTAGTGCAAGTGTGTACGTGTGCTCCCATTGCGAACCGGTAGCAAAGGTTAATGGAACCCATCCCTGATACATACATACATACATACATACATACATACATAAATGTAAACTGAAGAAGCATTTAGACTGCCTTATTGGAATTTTCCCCACTACAATATGGTATATTTTGTATTTCTATTTAAATTACAATATTTATTTCTAGTATGCAATATTCATTTTATTTATTTATTAACAATATTGATGTACCATGTGATTTCCAAAGGCTCTATTATCAGCTCCCAGAGAGAACATGATAATGGACAGATCATAGTGGCTTGTTGGGCTTTCTTTTGTTAATACTTGCCACTTTTAGTCTGTCACTAGGGCCATATTGACACCCTTGAAGCAGGGATGGGTTTCACTTACCTTTGCTACCAGTTCGCTCACTCACATGCGCCAGTTCTGCGCATGCCCAGAAACTTCTGCAGATGTGCAGATCATATTTAACATAACATAACATAACATCAGAGTTGGAAGGGACCTTGGAGGCCTTCTAGTCCAACCCCCTGCCCAGGCAGGAAACCCTACACCATCTCAGTCAGATGGTTATCCAACATTTTCTTAAAAATTTCCAGTGTTGGAGCATTCACAACTTCTGAAGGCAAGTCGTTCCACTTATTAATTGTTCTAACTGTCAGGAAATTTCTCCTTAGTTCTAAGTTGCTTCTTTCCTTGATCAGTTTCCACCCATTGCTTCTTGTTCTACCCTCAGGTGCTCTGGAGAACAGCCCAACTCCCACTTCTCTGTGGCAGCCCCTGAGATATTGGAACACTGCTATCATGTCTCCCCTAGTCCTTCTTTTTGTTAAACTAGACATACCCAGTTCCTGCAACCGTTCTTCATATGTTTTATCCTCCAGTCCCCTAATCATCTTTGTTGCTCTTCTCTGCACTCTTTCTAGAGTCTCAACATCTTTTTACATCGTGGCGACCAAAACTGGATGCAATATTCCAAGTGTGGCCTTACCAAGGCATTATAAAGTGGTACTAGCACTTCACGTGATCTTGATTCTATCCTCTGTTTATGCAGCCCAGAACTGTGTTGGCTTTTTAACAGCTGCTGCACACTGCTGGCTCATATCTAAATGGTTATCCACTAGGACTCCAAGATCCCTCTCACAGGTACTACTATTGAGCAAGGTACCACATATACGGTACTGGTGCATTTTGTTTTTGGCCTAAATGTAGAACCTTACTTTTTCACTGTTGAATTTCATTTTGTTAGATAGCGCCCAATGTTCAAGTCTGTCAAGATCTTTCTGTAACTTGAGCCTATCTTCTGGAGTGTTGGCTATTCCTGCCAGCTTGGTGTCATCTGCAAATTTGATGAGTTCCCCATCTATCCCTCGTCCAAGTCATTGATGAAGATGTTGAAGAGTACTGGGCCTAAAACAGAGCCTTGGGGTACTCCACTGCATACTTCCTCCATGTGGATGTAGTTCCGTTGAGGACTACACGTTGAGTGCGGTTGGTCAGCCAGTTACGAATCCATCTGGTGGTGGTGCTGTCTAACCCACATTTTTCTACTTTATCTAGTAGTAGGTTATGGTCTACTTTATCAAATGCTTTACTGAAGTCCAAGTAAATTATATCAACAGCATTCCTCTGGTCTACTAATTTTGTCATTTTGTCAAAGAATGCGATAAGATTAGTCTGGCATGATCTGTTTTTGACAAACCCATGTTGGCTTTTGGTTATTACTTTGTTTGCTTCTAGGTGTTCGGTGATTCGTTGCTTGATTATCTTTTCCAGAATCTTCCCCGGTATTGAGGTCAGACTGATAGGTCTGTAGTTTCCTGGATCTGTTTTTTTTCCTTTTTTGAAGATGGGAACTACATCAGCTCTTTTCCAATCCTCTGGCAGCTCCCCTGTGCTCCAGGATCTTTGAAAGATATAGTTCAGTGGTTCTGAGATCATGTCTGCCAGTTCCTTCAGAACCTTGGGGTGTAATCCATCCGGTCCTGGTGATTTGAACTCGTCTAGGGTAGACAGGTGTTCACTTACCATTTTCTTCCCTATTTTAACTTGTGTTTCTAATCTGTTTTTTGTAGTGCTGTTTTGATAATATTTGATAATATTTGATAATGTCCGGGTGGGTGGGTAGAGCCCACCACTGCTACCGGTTCGCCTGAACCAGGACAAACCGGTAGCAACCCACACTGCCTTGAAGGCCCTGGGTGTCCTTATTGAAATTAATCTTTATTGCAATATTGATCTTGATAGTTATAGACAAATTCAGTCTGAACATAGGAGGGAGGTGGGAGAGGTCAAATGATTATATGACCCTTGGAAAATAGAAAGTAGAGTTTACCTAGTTCTTAAAATGGGATAACTAAGATTTGGGACAGCATTTTAAGATTTTATTAAGATGGCCGAGTTACTGCCCATATTATTGTCCATAGGAACATAGGTTACAATTAGAACTAGGCAAAAATGACTCTTTAAAATTCTTCCCCAAATCGTCAGGTGACAATTGGGTGGTGATTTCTCTATTTTTCCAAGACAAGGAAAATTATTGAAACAATTATTTTTATCTTTCAATCCAGTCACTCTTTAAAACCCATTGCAATTGAAAGATTGTGGGCAGGGTACAATCTCAACCAAACAATGACCACAGTAGAAATTATTTCATATAGCGGTAATCATGGAAGCTTGAAGAAAAATCATCAAATAATTTCCTAAGAGCAGGATTTTCCTTAACACCGATTAATGCATTATTATTGAAAAAGTCCAAGAAAAGTGCAAGAGAATTATTTTGTCCAGCATTAACCACGTCCCTTCAGATAATATGCCTTCCCAATTGGCTAATGAAATGCTCTGTATTTACAATAGTTTTTTTAGAAACAAACATCAGAATTTATACTTTATTCTTGAATCATTTAGTGACAATCTTTCTTTCTTTGATGCTTTTGTCGCAAACTAGGATTGGTTTTGGCTTATTTGATTCAATCTGTTTATTGTTAATGGATTGTTTTTCTTTTGTCACCACCTTGGCAAGATCAGGGTGGGAATGAGGTGAAAAAGTATATTAAAATATGTCATTAAGGATCTACTAAAATTGTACTTTGAACAGTGCCTCCCCCCTATTGTTTGTCTCGGCTTCTAACTATACCCATTGTATAATGTCCTTCCTATTTTTTTCCCCACATTGGACAATTTTAAGAACCACTGGGATCTAGTTTACCAACCTTTATTATTGAATGAAATAGGCAGATCTATGCCTTTTATAACAAAAAACAATCTCTTGTCTCTGAAGACTACATCCATTATTCAGAAGGCTGTTTTTATAGTAAGCATTTGTAGAAACTGTATGTACTGCATGATAATTGATGATTGCTAAGGTCTGAGTCCTAGTCTATTGCAGGATCAGTTTAGTATCCTAGATTGAATTTATTTGTGTTTTATAAACACTTTCTTTTTCTTAGGTGACATATAATTTTCCATTCATTTATACTTCTAGTTGAAAGCAGTTTTAAACATGAGTAGATGAAAAATCAACAATGCATCCATGACTTATAAACAGGAAGAATTAAATGCAAAGTGCAAAATAAGAAAAGGAATGAAGAATTTCTATATTTTGTTTAAATATGTGGCTATTTTACAGTGCTCAAGATATAAACCAAACCATATCTTTGTTTCTTTACAATTAAGTTGCTATTTTCCCTGTTATTAAATGATAACATAACTGTGGTAGAGAATCATCCTGCCAAACAGGAAGAAGAAACATTGCTTCTTTCCTACTTTCAAACTCTGAAAACACATTTTCTTTATTATTTATTTATTTATTTATTTATTTATTTATTTATTTATTTATTTATTTATTTATTTATTTATTTATTTATTTATTTATTTATTTATTTTGTCACACAGTATATATGAGCGTAAGCCTGAAATAACTATACAATATATAAGCATATATATGAGTATGAGTATGTAATAACTATATTAATTGAATATAAAAAAAGGAAACAATAGGATAGGAACGGTAGGCACTCTTGTGCTCTTATGCACGCCCATTACAGACCCCTTAGGAATGGGGTGAGGTCAATAGTAGACAGTTTTTGGTTGAAGCTTTGGGGATTTTGGGAAGAGACCACAGAGTCAGGTAGTGTATTCCAGGCATTAACAACTCTATTACTGAAGTCATATTTTCTGCAATCAAGATTGGAGCGGCTAACATTAAGCTTAAATCTATTGTTTGCTCGTGTATTGTTGCAATTGAAGCTGAAGTAGTCTTTGACAAGAAGGACATTGTAATAGATGATTCTATGAGTTAAACTCAAGTCATGTTGAAGACGGCATAGTTCTAAATTTTCTAAACCCAGGATTTGAAGTCTGGTGGCATAGGGTATTTTGTTGTATTCAGAGGAGTGGAGAACTCTTCTTGTAAAATATTTCTGGACACGTTCAATTGTATTGATGTCAGAAATGTGGTATGGGTTCCTAACAGTCGAACTGTATTCAAGAATTGGTCTAGCAAATGTTTTATATGGTTAGTAGTGTAGTGTTTCTGGAGAAGAAGCTACGCAAGATTAGGTTTACAACTCTTAAGGCCTTTTTTGTGATGTAGTTACAGTGGGCTTTGGCATTTAGATAATTTGATATGAAAACTCCAAGGTCTTTAACAGGGTGGGGGTCATTAGTAAGATAATGTCCATCAAGCTTGTACTTAGTGTTTAGGTTCTTTTTTCCAATATGTAAGACTGAGCATTTACTAGTTGAGATTTGGAGTTGCCAAGTTTTAGACCATTCAGATACGAAGTCAAGGTCTGTTTGAATGGTAGCTGTATTGTTGGTGGTGTTAAATATTTTGACATTGTCAGCAAAGAGAACACAATTACTTGTAATATGGTCACAGAGATCATTAATGTATAATATGAAGAGTGTTGGTCCAAGAACGCTGCCTTGGGGAACACTACTTTTGACAGGAACAGGATTTGATATAGCCTTGCCAGTTTTGACTACTTGTTGTCTGTTTGATAGGAAAACTGTTATCCAATTGTGGAGGGGTCCGGAGATGCTGTAGGCTTTTAGTTTTAGGAGAAGTTTATCATGTACTACTGAGTCAAAAGCTTTACAGAAGTCTATGTAGATTGCATCTATTGCTTTGCCCTGATCAAGATTTGTAGTCCAGATGTTTTTGCAGTGAAGAAGTTGTAAATTACATGATAATTTTTTTCTGAAACCAAATTGTTTATTAGAGAGTAGGCTGTTTCTTTCTAGGTGGAGGGTAATGGATTGGTTGATGATAGATTCCATTACTTTGCTGGTGACACAGCATAGAGAGATAGGTCTATAATTTTCAACTAGGCTGGGGTCTCCTTTTTTGAAGACAGGGATGACCGTGGCTAGTGACCAAAGTTTGGGAAGGGAACTGGTTGTGAAAGCTTTTTTAAAGATTATGCTTAGGGATTCTGCTATATTAGTGGAAAGCTTTTTTAAGAAGTATGCACATAGTTAATCAGGTCAATAGATAGGGATGGTTTCAGTTTGTGAAGAGCTTTTTCAACATTATCTTCTGTGAAATCTATATGTGTTAGGTCGTTGTACTCATTGTTGGTACGATTGGGGAATATCGGGTATAAGCCATTACTGTTAACAGAGACTGAGCCAAAGAATGTGTTGAAGAGGTTTGCTTTAACTGTTTCATCATTATATTTTTATATACCCTTGCATAGGTCTTTGGAGATTCAAGATGTTGTAGGATGTAGTGCAGAGCCATATTAAGAACATCATCATTTTTTCTATTGTAGTCCACCCTCTAAGGATTTCAAAGGCAAACCCTCTATATTATTTTGGTTAAATATAGATTAGAACCATGCTAGAAACCAGATTTCGTTATTCCTAGTTACTTTGGTCACCGTAATCTGTGAAAAAGCAGTCTAAAGCCATGTGTTTTGGCATTATTATCATGTAATTCAAGTAACTTTCCAATATGAGAGTGTAATTTTTAGAAATCTTTGGGAAGAAGCAGAAAAAATGTAAGGAACTCCAGATATAGCCACAAAGCAGCATTTAGCATTTAGCAGTGGGAATGGCAGTGATTCTTTCTCCTTGATTCAGTAAGGCAGTCTCCAACATAGAAGACTGAACTAGGCATGGCACCTATCTACCCCATCTACCCAAAAAATTTGTAAGGACTATCTCTTATAATTAAAATACCGTATATACTCGAGTATAAGCCGAGTTTTTCAGCACGTTTTTTGTGCTGAAAAACGTCCCCTCGGCTTATACTCGGGTCTATACGGCTTATACTCGAGTTTTGTTTTTAAGCCCTCGCTTATACTCGAGTATATACGCTTATACTCGAGTTGTTTTTTCTTTTTCACATTTTACGGACGGGCTTTTGCATTAGCATTTAGCATTTAGCATTTAGCATTTAGCATTTAGCATTTAGCATTTAGCATTTAGCAGTGGGAATGGCAGTGATTCTTTCTCCTTGATTCAGTAAGGCAGTTTCCAACATAGAAGACTGAACTAGGCATGGCACCTATCTACCCCATCTACCCAAAAAATTTGTAAGGACTATCTCTTATAATTAAAATAGATATAAGTAGATATAAGATTCTAGTTTCAGTGAAGGTCAAATGTAAAAATATGGAACCCCTATGACCCTGCAGTTGTATTAGTATCAAGTAGTATCAAATCCTTTTTTGACCTGAAATGAGGAACTTACCAGATTCTGCAGCAGTCAGGTTACTTTATTGATTAGCCCTTGGGCCATATGAAAGTGCAGACTTCCAGACACAAATTATTACTAAAATCTGATAAAAACAATTTAAAATGGAATTGCATAAAATACAATATAAAATGAAATCGGAATAAAATACAATTTAAAATAATAGTTTTGATTAGCCTATCGGCCATATCAAAGCACAAGGTGCAAACATTTATCACCAGTAAAATCTTATACAAAAAATTTAAAGTAGGAGTAAGGTAAAATACAATAGTTATAGGATAAGATACAATGTAATTTAATACATAAATATATAAAATAGAATAAAATGACAGAAAATTATATTTTGGTGTCACCCTTACAAGTCCTACGTATGCAGATTCTACAGCAGTATCCTCTAATTATATTTAAATGCTTGGGTTTCTTTTTTGCCATTTCCCAGCATGGCTTCAACTCTGTGGTTTGGGGATGTGAACCATAACATCTTCTATTTAGGTTTTACATGCCATGTTCTTGGTTAATTCCCGTCATTGCCTCTTCTGTCTTCTTCTGCAATGTTGCTGCAGCATTTTTACCTAAACTAGACTGTTTGTTTAAAAGGGCTCCTGCCAAGAATGATTTCAGACATAAGGATGCCACCAGTTTGAATCAGCAGTCTTGAACCACTAAGCTGCATTCAGAATACAAAGAAAGGATCCTTTAAAAACATTTATCCACAATGTTATTTAAAAACAGCACATGTTCTCCCCAAGATCTGATAACTTTATGACACATTAAAATAATCATCCAAACTGACGGAAGGAGAGGAAGGGTTGTAAAACAAGAACAACATAGGAAATTAGAAAGCTAAAACTCTCATTGTTCTGCTACCTCATTTAGTCATATATATTTCTCATTGGGCTTTTGAACAGGCCTGTTTTGCTGCAAAAAGAAATGGACATAAAATTGGCAAAGGAGTGTCATCTTAGACTGTGTGGTGCTGCAAAAGTGAAAAGGGATGAGCTTATTGGTTACCAACTTCTCTGCAAGGTGGCTATATGAAGATGCATTTCCTTCTAATGGGATTTTATTCGGAAGGTGCCTATGTTCTCTTCAGGAAGCAGAATAGGTTATCAGAGAATTCAAAAGCAATTATCAGAGCAATCAACTTCTCAATATCACATTTAGTACAGGAAAGAACTAGAGAAAATATCTAGAAAGTCTATGAATTAAAGAAAAGATTATAGTTTGGAATAAAGAAATGAAGGATGGGGAGTAAGTCTGGCAAGAGATTCTTCAATGTTCTTTTTTTTCTGAGAAATTTTTTTATTTTTTTACAGACAAATAACAACATACAATGTATCTTTTCTGAACAAAATATCAGCCAGGTACATAATTACATCCAATTCAGTTTTTTCCAACACATCTTATATGCTTTTATCAATATATTTTCCTTCCCCCTTTTTTTAATTTCCCTATTTTCATTTCCCTTAGAAATTCTAATCTAACCCTCCATCCCCAATTTTAATCTTTAGTCAAACCTATCCCTTTCCCCCTTGTCTTTTCCAATTTATGTTAGAACCCTATATTCCCATTTACTAATTTATTTCTTTCCAATCTCCATAGCATCAGCATCAATCATCTCTTTACATTTCAATGAACATTTTAAAATTGTTATTCATAATCTTATGAAGAGAATAAAAAACAAACAGGCATTTCCATTATTTCAAAAAGTCTAGTATTTATATATTCCCATCTCATTAATATTTCAATTTTTATTTATTTCAATTCCCTTTTTTCCCCTTAAAATTCCTTGCTTTCTTTGCTTGAGCTATATTTCTATCCATTCTCCTTTTTTCCTTTCCCTCCCTTTTTTGTTTCTCTCTATTAGTCCCTATGTAGTCCTTTGAGTTTGTATTTTTTCCTTTCCCCTCTTTCTTCCGTTATTCTTTCCTTTCCCCTTCTTGTTTTCAGTATTTTTTTCATTTACTTTCATTCCTTTTTATTTTCCCCCTTTCTGGAGATTCTTTTGCCTCTCCCCTTAAACTGTTTTAAAATTACATAATCACTTAATAGTTCATCATCAGTATTTTTTCTTCCTCTTCCAACGCCCTTTCTTGCTTCATGGGTTCTTTGTTTGCCATCAGTTCTGGAGCAGCTCTTGTTTCTTCTGGATCCTGTTTTCCATACGGTCTTGTGACTATTTCTTTTATTTCTTGCTTAAAAGTCATATGCATCTTTTTCATCATTTCAATAATTCCCTGTGCCCTTTTGTTGGAGTTGTAGTTCTTATTTTCATCAAAGTCAAACAGTTTATTGACAAAATCCTCCCTTTCCGTTCTCACCAGCCTTATCGCTGCTGTAAAAAAAATATTCCACAATAGCTGCTAGTCCTTGTAGTTTTTTCTTCTGCCTTTGGGTGTCACTTTAAAATCCATAGTTCTAATCCTCAATTAGTGAAGGAATCCATTTTTTTTCCTTTACTTAGAGACGCGCCTTGTTTTGTTTTAACTTTTTATTTTTTCCAATTAGTCCCGTTTAAAATCCGTATCCAAATTTACTTTATTCCAATTCATAGAGGAAAAAGAAAATCAGAGATGTTCCATTACATTGCAATTTTAAATCCTCCGTTTTTCCTTTTTCCCTTTTGTAATCTATAACTGGTTTTAAAAGTTTCAAAATTGTCCAAATTTCCAGCTTTAATTAAAGATTCTTTTCTTGTTTTCAATTTTAAAAGTCAAATTTCTCTCGGGTCGTTGGGTACTGCTTCCATTTCTTTTGTTTTATTATGTTTACTATCTTTCTCAATTTAGCCGCTATTCCACCGCCAAAATTTTTTTGTAAATGTCAAATTTAGAGTTCTTTTTTGTGAGTTGGTATTCACTCACCTGGCTTTGATATTTCATCCAATTCACCACTCCTGCTTGATAACTTGGTCCAGTTGCCCCAGCTTAGTGATGCTGCCATAGCCATTTCCCCCGCTGTTAAGTCAAAGGGCTTTCCTCCAACTTCCGAGGAATTTGCCAGTTCCTCTCAGTTGTCCGAGGTGCCCCTTCTTCTTCACTGTTCCTATAGGACAGTTCTGGTCTGAAGACTCCTCAAATGGCAGTTCGTCGGCCCGAGGATTTGCAGAGCTCGGCGGAGCTCGCTTTTCCCCATCCGTCTCACCACGACGCTTCGGGTCAGTCCGGTTCTTCAATGTTCTGTTAACTGCAATGTCTTAATTTGCTTTTTGTGGCTATCAGGAGAAAAAAATACTGTCCCTAGCTTTTATGTTTAAATGAAACGTGTTCATTTTACAAAATAAATGAGTGAAAGCTCTGCATAATTAAAGCAACTCTTTCTATAACACTAATATGGCAAATTACCAAAAATGAAAACTTTTTCTTTAAGAGGTATTTGAGAATCCCACTCTAATAGGATTTGTTTCCACATTTGGATTTATCATTCATTTCATAGTGCCAACCCCTGTAAAAAAATGCTTCTTATAACATACCTTTGGTTATAGGAACCATAGCATTGCAATAATTTCAAAATAATTTGGTTTAGAATTTTTTTTAAGGATTGGCACTACTGTCCACTTTTTAAAGTTCTAAACAACTATGATAGTCTAAGCCAGGGGTATCACATGCTGGCCCCACCCCCACCCGGTTTAGCGAAGGAGAAAAAAGTCCCAATATGTCACATGACGCCGCCATGATGACGCGAGTTTGACACCCTTGGTCTAAGCAGTCTTCCATATGAGATTTTTATTATGCAATCTCTTTGTCTCATTTGTTTAATTTTACAAAGGATGGTTCAAATAATGTTGTCCTGGAGTACTGTAATACCAAGAATCAAGTACAGGAGACAGGAGGAAACACTGAAACAGCGTGATGTCCCTAAAATAAACTTGTGATCCATATTAAGAAAATAGTGGCAATAGGTGTACCCAGTGCTGAAATTCAGCCGGTTGTATCTGGCTTGGGCGAACCAGTAGTACCGGTGGTGGAAGGCTCTGCCATCACATCCCATTTTTGACCCTCTGTGCATGCGCAGAAGGCTCTGCGCATGCGCAGAAGGCTCTGCGCATGCATGGAGGAGGTGCGCACACTCACATTTGTGAACCGGTAGCGAAGGTAAGTGAATTTTACCCCTGGTGTACTATAGGACAACAGGAAAAAAATAGAGAAAATCTATCTTTGTGGATGCTAAGAGTCAATGCTGACTTGATAGCACATAATCATTGTTTCAAAACTTTTGATGCTATTTTGGATTTTGTTTTTGTTACTTTTTGGTTGGCTTATATTTAAAAGTATTCTTTCTTAGAAGACAAAATCTTAAGTGAGGTTTTGAGTGGTCTTTCATGTAGTCCCCAGCTATGATGAAAATAAATGAGGGTATAAAAGTTGAGAAATTGAACATTATTATCCAAGTACAAATTTCTCAAGAAAGAGAATACACATCTGCAAATGTAGTTTTTGGTTTAGCACTTTTATATACAATTCTGTATATAATTTCATATAAGATATGAAAGAGTCTAAATATTGGATGTTGGAACTTACTTCAGATCTTTAAGGCACTCTGTTTCCAGATGCTCAAGATTCTGAAGTAAATATGTGCACACTTTGCATGCATACACCCAGTATCAGTGGTCATCATCATCATTATCATCATCATCAATGTAGCCACTTCATATTTTAGAAAGTGGAGAAAATAACACCAAAGAGCTCACCTTAGTTTAACCTCTTTACCTTCCTGCCATTAATTTGTGCATATGAAAAATCATGTGCACACACACACTTACTGCTAGACCAGTGCATTATAGCAAATTCTCTATAGGATAAAATGTGTTTAAGGGCAGGCTCTGATTGATGAGAGAGAAAAGTTACTTCTTAGTCTAGAAGTAACTTTATTTTTATTTCTGATCAGAAATTAACAGCTTTCCTTTTGCACAAGGGAAGAATATTCTGGAACCTCCAGAAAGTTAATAACAAACTCCTTAAAGCCTTGGTGATTTGCGAGACATTGGTGGATGAGATTAAAAATGTTTATCAAATGAATGACACCAAAGGGAACTCAACAAAAATTGTTAAAAGACACCTTGAAAGCTATCATGAGAAGCAAACTAATCAACCATCTATGCCCTGTCTAGGAAAAAAGATCTCACAGGCAAAAGCAAGAGCTTCTTTGAAAAGGCAAGAAAACAACAATTCCACACAAAAACACAAAGAAAAAAGGCTATAAAAGAATTAATAAAGCCTAAACTAAGCATTAATTAGTAACATATTGCATTGATCACAATATATGTTTTTTTAGACAAGGTTAGAATATTATGAAGTTAGCAGAGTATTAAGACCATTAAATGGGAACTTGGAAAGGGGCAGGATAGAATAGAATAATAGAAACATAAATACTGATCAATAAATATTTAGGAGAAACATTACTCCTTTTGTTGCTCTCTTTTTTAAAATGAGACAAGAACCATAATTGTTTTATGAAAAGATAGCTCTTAAGAAAATTCTGCACTACAAAAAAAATGGAAAATGCAGTTGACTGTGCACCTCCACAATGAAAACAAAGAGTTTCCATTTGTAAAGAACTTTATTAGGATGAAACTCATGGCTCTAATTTGTTCTGTGGATATTTTCATATGGATCATGTTTTCTTATAAACAGATATCTAATGCAGAAGAAAAAGACATCGAACATGATAGCAACTTTAACTAGTGATATGGTTACTGTTTGTTTTAATTTACAGAGAAGATTACAGTGTTCAGTTTGAAAGAATTTATTATTCCAAATGCCTTTGGCAACAGCTTTTAAATAATACCTATATACCACTTCATAGTGCTTTAAAGTCCTATCTAAGTGGTTTACAGGGTTAGCATATTGCCCTCAATAATCTGGGTCAATTTGAGCTGGTCAGAATTGAATTCCTGGCAGTTGGCAGAATTAGTCTGCAATACTGCATTCTAACCAAGGGTCTTTTCCACATCTAACAAAGATATAAGAAAAGCTAACCGTATAATTTTAAAATGGTTCTGATTCAGCATTACATGTGTACCAGTATAATATGTCAATATTTTTGTATCTGAAAGAAACAACACAAATAGCAGACATTTGATCGAGCTTAATTTCTTAACCATTTATCCACACTATCACCCATTACCAGAATACCCGTATTAATTAATTGACCATGTGTGTGTGTGGGGGAGGCTAGACAGAAGCAGTTTTCTGCAGTCCTCTTTATCTGCATTTGATAGCAGAAGAAACAGAAGAAAACTATGAAGAGTTACCATGTTTCTTTTGAACCCCAAATTAAGGGCTTGGCCTTATTATTGGGAAGTCTTATTATTTTCGGGGTGAATGAACCCCAGGTGGCCTGCGCACTCGTAGCCAGGAGTCTGACAGAGAGGCTCCATTCGCATACCACCATCAAGCCCCTCCCCACCTGAGATGTGTGCGTATAGAACGTGAATGGCCCGAAGGCGCCAAGCCATGCAAGTGCCTATCCCACCCCCTGCTTGTGCACTTCCCAGGCCTCACCATGTCGATGTAGGCGAAGATGGTGAGCACCAGGTCCTTGAGCTCATAGCCAATGCTGCCGGCACCGACCACCAGCACCTGTGCGGAAGTCACAGCCTGGTCCAGCTCTGTCTGCAGGCTCCAGCTCCAGCTGTCACCATAGAGTGGGAAGCACACTCCCAGAGTGGCCACTGCCCTGGCTGGGGTTTGGAAGCCGTAGAGGCAGAGTTTGGGGGAGAGAAAGAAAGAAACACTTCTGCTGCTTCTGTTGCTTTCCTTGCATGCAGCCAAAAGCAAAAGCAGCAGAAGTCTTTCTTTCTCTCCCGCAAACTCTGTCTCTGCAGCTTCCCCCTCGCTCCTCTCTACTCTGATTTCCCAAGCACTGACTGATCAGAGCGCCCACCAGCAAGCCCGCAAATCCAGTTTACTCTTTCCAGGTACCTCATGCAGCCACGCCGAGGGCAGCACTGACAAATACAGCTCAACTGGCCCAGCCATGGCCAATGCTCCTTGGCCACGGTGGCCACCCTGCAAAGGAAGCCCATTTTTTTGCTGTTTTGAATGCCTCATCTCCACAATGGGATAGGAAATAGCTTTCTTTCTGCCACTTGATACACCTCCATAGTCATTTGATAATAAGAAGCACTCAAATTTTTCTGAATAGGTATTCCAGGGTTGTTTCTCTGGATTAAAGGTGGCGAAAACAGGCAAGGCTGTCATTCTTCACAGGCAGAGACTCCAGATTCTTCTCATCGCGAATGGTGCTTCAGCTCTTGAATCGCAGCTTCAGCTCAGTGATTTTTCATCAGCTCTCGTCTCTGCCTCAGGTCGGGATAACTATCCCACCTTCGTCACCAGCTGTTATGTCCCTGGTAGGGACAAACAGACTGAGGCAAGACAGGTTTTGTAAGGGCTAACACGTTTATTGGGGTAACATTGCTTGTTAATTCATTCTCTAGCTTTGCGGTTAGCGAAGGCTGCTCGGCTAACAGAAGCAGCAGCTGTCAGCACTTTGACAGCTCCTTATACACTCATGCCAGAACGGCAACAGCCAATCAGCATGCAGTGGCTTCTGTGGACTAGAGTGTAGCTTGGATGCCACAGTCACCATGGCGCAGGAGTAGGCGCTTGAGGTCTACGGTTAGTGCTGCGAGCGGCAAAAGGGGCGGGGGGCGCAGGAGTTTGCTGCCTTGGGAGGCTGCCTTGGTAGGGTCGGGGTGGTGTTGAGGGACCTGTGTGTGTGTGTGTTTGTGAGAGAGAGGGGAGGCTTATTTTCAGGGTAGGGCATATATTTAGGCCCACCTCAAAAAATTAGGCTTGGCCTTATTTTCGGGACCTGTCCTATTTTTGGGGAAACACGGTATTAATATTGAATTTTCAATAGCCTGTATTTCCTGGCAAACCAATCCACTTGCCCTTCCCATCAGTGAAAGAGAAGGAGGCAAGGTGGGGAGAAAGAGGACTTAAGCCTAAGTAAAATGTTAGCAAATTTAAATGTTAAATATCAGAAAATGTGCAATAACTAATGGATCATGCTAGCTCCTTTTGCTGTGCTTTTACTAGAATATGATAGACATCTGCAAGTAGAATTTTTAAGTTATTATTTTAAAACCCAGCTATTTTCAGTGATTCATTTCCTTGAATTTCCCAGATGAGTCATAGCAAACCAGAGCATTCCCTTTGCCAGCTTTGGTTGCCAACATCAGTACTTCAGCATTCTTTTATTCCCAATCTTTTAAAGCTGCATTTGCTTTCTGCATTTGCACCAAACCCTGGTGGTTAAGTTTCAGCTTTCCATACTAATCATAGAAATAGAACTCCCCATAGACAAATAAGTGCACAATGGCTCAAGTCCCAGGCTAATAGCCTCAGGAGTCTTTCACCACATTATCGCTCAAGCCACATGTTTTTCCACAAGTCCTTGCACTAATAGCACTGGCTAATTAAGCACACACTGTAAATGTTTAATAGAGCATGCTGTTTTTTGGAGTCTATGAAACAGGTGAACTCAAAGTCCTGACTGTATTAAAAGAGGTTATTTGTTTCTCTATTTGCATCAAAGGGTTTGTGACAAAATAATTTAACTTATGATGGAAGTTTAATGTTTTCTGAAAACTGTTTGGTTTCTTGATGATGTCAACATGCAGCCAGAGCTACCTCTTTCTCCCTTTTTTTGTTTTTTGCTTTTGTCCCTTGTGAGTTTTGGGATTTAATATGACATGACATTCAGATGGATGGGGTGAAACTTTAGGCCAATTTTATGTGAAGAGTTTTGAAAAATTCATAGGGTGACTTTTCTCCTACAATCAGAACATTTGCCCAAATTTTGTGGGGATTTGGGAATTTTCTAAGGATAAATGTGTGCCACGAATCTCCACAAGAAACACATTTTCAGGATGCAATCACTCCTCCTAATCCATCACAAACAATTCAAAAATATCTTACTCCAGAAAGCTTTAGAGTATAAAAGCTAAAGGGTATCTATTTTCCTAGCAGACAAGAAGAAAAACTCTACCATTGTTCTTCTGCCTCATAGCTCATCTGACTTCCAACTAGAGTTGAATCAGATTAATAGTGTTATGCCAGCATATAAAAGTACCCAACATAAAAAGCAGCAGAAACATTGAAGTTCCACCATGAAGAGAAGTTCTACCTGTTATACGTGCTTCCTAAAAATGATCTCCGAGAATGTGTACAGGCGCATGGGGACCACTTCATAGACTTTGAGCTGGGAAGTGGGGAAGGGAAGGCTTTACACTTTACTTGCCTATAGTAAGAATTTGGTGCCTCTTTAATGAGTGGCATGATGAGCAGGAAGCAAAGTGAATGAATGTTGATGGTAGTTGGGACTGTCTGAACTCACTCTCAATGAGTAGCTTGCCTAGCAAAGAAGTGTGCTAGAAGGGTTGAGAGCAGTCACAGACAAAAGAATTGTGACAATCCAGCCCTGTAGCGATGCTTTGCACATAGGCTGGACTTGTAGTTTGGCAGAACCCAACTGTTAACTAAAATGTAATTTAGCTTAAGGTTTATTAGCAGATGGCACATATAAATAAAGGGAAAAATGAGTAGAATAAAATGGATAACTATAAATATTCATTTTTAGATCTTTAGTTTCCCTTCTTGGGTAATCCATTGAAGGTATGCAAAACTGAGCTTAATCTCAAATGCTTCTGAGAGGGCACAAGAGGGTGAGAAATGGCCCAGAGCAAAATCTAGTTACTTTTTCCCAGTAGGTAGAATGATTTCATTGTTTCACCTTTTTCTAACAAAATGCAGAGTTGAACTTTACTGGTACAAAGGAACCAATGTGAAATCTACCATGCTAAGTACGTGGGGGAAGTTTTAGCCAAAATTTAACTTCTATGCCTTCTTACCCATATTTGACTCTCTTTGAAAAGAACAAAAATTGTTTATGATAAAATAGAAAAAAACAACTAGTATTTGCCAGACACTTCGCAAATTTTGGCAAAGGAAAAGAAATGTGCACAATATTTTGTGCAATTGTTCTCAAAAAAGGGGGATTAAAAATAATCTCACAATAGGCAAAATATATAGAAAAAAATCTATAAAATATGTGGATTAGATCAGAGTCTATCCAGGAACATGTCTGTTACCTCTTTCAGATATAACTTAGAAAGTGTAAGTATAAAAAGAACATCAGCAAGCTAGCATTGTGCATTTCTGAAGAAGATTCAGAATGGGCAGTATATTTCCATAATAAATTTAAATTATATAGCCGCATGCTCCCATCTATTAGGTTCTTTTGTCAAACATTGCCATTACTCTTTTTAAAAATGCAAAAGACTTTGAAAATAATTCACATTACATGCTGCCTTTGTTGTTTGTCCAAATGCAAAAGACTTTGGAAAGTTTCCAAAATCATATTTCCTTTGAACAAACACCATTATTATTTACCTATTGTTAAATTTGTTAAGTTTAAACATTCCCCCTCCCCATATGATGCTGACGTTGGTGGCTAGTTGGTGGTTTTAGAATGTTGGAAGTGGTTGAAGGACAGGATGCCTTTCTCAGAGGTTGGGACATTCCTCTGGAGTCCTCCTCTCCTGATCCTCTAATGGGCTTGCCATCTGGCTCCCACATTCTATATAGGTGTACCTTGTTTTATTGTACTTTGCTTTACTGTGCTTCACAGATATTGTGTTGTTGTTTTTTACAAGAGCCTCTATCAGAATAAGATAGAGAAGATAAAGATTCTCTGAAGGCTCAGATATTGATTAGCATTTTAGCAATAAAGTAATATAACTGAGATATGTACATTTGTGTGTGTGTGTGTATCTATCTATCTATCTATCTATCTATCTATCTATCTATCTATCTATCTATCTATCTATCTATATGCAATTTACATTATACCTACAGTATAATGTAAATAAAATTGTTAATTGTATGCACTGGAAACTTCCAAAATAATATGACTTGCTTTATTGTGATATTTAATTTATTGTACTGACTTAGAATCGAACCCACAATATCTCTGAGGTATGCTTATATCAAGGGCCAGACTTGTTGCAGCATGGCTCCCAGAGCTAACATTTTGTTCAATGCAACCAGACAGAAGATTTCCTTCTCAGAGGCAATGGTAGTGGCAGCAAAACAGTGGGATCACCAGAAGCACTGATTAGCTGTTGAGCAATTTATATGGTCATCAGTATTTGGCAGTACAACTGTAGAAGGAAGACAAGCAGCACTAATGACAGATATAAAGTGGAATCAATAGACCCTCACATTGCACCATGGTGCTTCCAGGTTAAAAGAATTAGCCAGTGACATCATCATTGTCCAGGAGCTCTTTTCACATCCCTATCACAAGCTGGAGTGAAGGACAGGCGCTCACCCTGCCCCAGGGCAGCACTCAGGTCTCCAACATAGGCTTGCAGCTTGTTAACCCAGCATCCTACCCACATGAGAACTGTGACTGGGACTTATTGGGATCCTACTGAATTTCAAAAGAGCATGGGGGTGTTGCTGATCATCTGTTAAATGACCTGACCAAAACCCTGGTGGATACCAGGAATAAGAAGATGGCAGGGGTTTTACATCAGTTACCATCTCCTTTTTTCCAGGGATGCTGGAACTCCCCCTGATATTTAGTGGAGTAAAGGGAAATGAAATAGGAAAAGAGATGCCTAGGGCACTGCCAGAGACTGGCAAAGTGTGAATCTGAAATGAAGTTACAGCTGTTAGCATTATTAGGGCTTATCTCATGCCAGTAAGAATAGTGAAAAGTCCATACAGTATATCTCCAGTGCATCTGTGGATACCTGTCCAGTGATCCTGTTTTGGGTGATCCAGTCCTTCCTTAGTACGTTTAGTTCTGTGGTTTACCTAGAGAGCCACTGTGAAGGATTTGCTAGGCATATGACACACAACATAGATCAGATCTGCTCTGAGTTGGACTCTGGTCTTGATTCAGGTCCTGTGGGGTTTTTATTGGGATTAGATCTAATTTAGATCTAGCTAGTAAAGTCATGCTAGTAAGGTTATGCTTAAAATCCTGCAAGCTAGGCTTCAGGAGTATGTGGATGGAGAACTACCAGAAGAACTACCAGAAGAACTACCAATCTCAGGGGTTGCCACAAAGAAGAGGGAGTCAAACTATTCTCCAAAGCACCTCTAAAGAAGCAATGGGTGGAAACTAATCAAGGAGAGAAGCAACTTAGAACTAAGGAGAAATTTCCTGACAGTTAGAACAATTAATTAGTGGAACAACTTGCCTGCAGAAGTTGTGAATGCTCCAACACTGGAAATTTTTAAGAAAACGTTGGATAACCATTTGTCTGAAATAGTGTAGGGTTTCCTGCCTGGGCAGGGAGTTGAACTAGAAAACCTCCAAGGTCCTTTCCAACTTGTTGTTGTTGTTGTTGTTGTTATTATTATTATTATTATTATTATTATTATTATTATTATTATTATTATTATTAGTAGTAGTAGTAGTAGTAGTAGTAGTAGGGGTAGGATTTTGAAGAGGCAGAGGAACTAGAGATCAAATTGCCAACATACGCTGGATCATGGAGAAAGTTAGGGAGTTCCAGAAAAACATCTACTTCTGTTTCATTGACTATGCTAAAGCCTTTGATTGTGTGGATCACAACAAATTGTGGCAAGTTCTCAAAGAGATGGGAGTACCAGACCATCTTATTTGTCTCTTAAGAAACCTATATGTGGGTCAAGAAGCAACAGTGAGAACTGGACACGGAACCACTGATTGGTTCAAAATTGGGAAAGGAGTCCGGCAAGGCTGCATACTGTGGCCCTGCCTATTTAACTTATATGCAGAGCACATCATGAGAAAAGCAGGGCTGGATGAATCACAAATTGGAATTAAGATTGCTGGGAAAAATATCAACAACCTCAGATATGCAGATGATACCACTCTAATGGCAAAAGTGAAGAGGAACTAAAGAGCCTCTTGATGCGGGTGAAGAAGGAAACTGCAAAAGTTGGCTTGAAACTTAACATTAAGAAAACTAAGATCATGGTTCCCAGCTCTCTCAGTTCCTGGCAAATAGATAGGGAAGAAATGGAAGTAGTGACAGATTTTATTTTCCTGGGCTCCAAGATCACCACAGATGGGGACAACAGCCAAGAAATTAAAAGACGCTTGCTCCTGGGGAGGAAAGCTATGGCAAATCTAGACAGCATACTGAAAATCAGAGACATCACACTTCCAACAAAAGTGCGTATAGTCAAGGCTCTGGTTTTCTCAGTTGCAATGTATAGCTGTGAAAGTTGGACCATAAGAAAGGCTGAGCGCCAAAGAATTGAGGCCTTTGAACTATAGTGCTGGCAAAAGACTTGTGCGAGTCCCTTGGACAAGGCAAGGCAATCAAACTGGTCAGTCCTAGAGGAGATCAGCCTTGACTGCTCTTTAGAAGGCCAGATCCTGAAGATGAAACTTAAATACTTTGGCCACCTAATGAGAAGGAAGGACTCACTTGGAGAAGAGCCTAACTCTGGGAAAGATTGAGGGAAAAAGAAGGGGATGACAGAGAATGAGGTTGCTGGATGGAGTCACTGAAGCAGTAGGTATGAGCTTAAATGGACTCCAGAGGATGGTAGAGGACAGGAAGGCATGGGGGAACATTGTCCCTGGGGTCACGATAGATCGGACATGACTTCGCAGCTAACAATAACAACAACAACAGGTCTAACTTGATTATCTGGAGAGAGTTTGATCCTGTTGGGCCTGAGGAAGTGAACAGGTTAATTAAGGCTGCTAGTACAGCCACCTCTATGTTAGATCCATGTCCCACCTGGCTGATTAGGGTCTCCTGAGAAAGGATATGAATTGGATTCTGGTGTTGCGTAAGCACCATAGGGGGGCATCACATACTCTAACAACTGGTTCGCCCAGCACCAGAAATGTGAATGTGCGCCATCCGCGCATGTGTGCGGTGTCATAAAACATGGCAATTCACTTTTGTGCGCTGTCCACACATGCATGCAGCATAAAAAAAACACAGCAATTTGCTCGCACATGCTTCCATGCATGTGTGCGGTCTCAAAAACACAGCGATATAGGATGGGATTGCATCGCAACTACTGGTTCACCCGAACTGGTCTGAACCGGCAGCAGGCCACCACTGTTAACCACTCTTTAAGGGAGGGAGCAGTTCCATCATCTCTCTTTCACAACCATACATTGCAACTGACAAAACCATAGCCTTGATTATACACACTTTTGTTGGTAGGGTGATGTCTCTGCTTTTTAGTATGCTGCCTACATTTGCCATAGTCTTTTAATTTCTTGGCTGTTGTCCTCATCTGTGGTGATCTTGGAGCCCTGGAAAATAAAATCTGTCACTACCTCCATTTCTTCCCCATCTATTTGCAGGAATTGAGAGGGCCGGGAGTCATGATCTTAGTTTTCTTAATGTTGATTTGAGTTTTAAGCCAACTTTTGCACTCTCCTTCTTCACCCACATCAAGAGGCTCTTTAATTCCTCTTCACTTTCTGCCATTAGAGTGATCTCATCTGCATATCTGAGGTTGTTGATATTTTTCCCAGCAATCTTAATTCCAACTTGTGATTCATCTAGCCCTGCTTTTCTCATGATGTGCTCTGCATATAAGTTAAATAGGCAGGGCCACAGTATGCAGCCTTGCCGGACTCCTTTGACCAATTCCCAGCTGGGCTGGCTCAGTGGCCAGGAAAAACAGAGTTTTGGGGTGCAGAGAGGAAGGGGAGATTTCACCTCTCTCTTCCATCCATCTGTCCCACTGCAGGGCCACCACAGAACTCCTGCCTGCCAAAGCCGTGCCCGACAGGGGAGGGGTGGAGCCATGTTTTGTCAGGAAAGAACTCTGTGACGGCCCTGCAAAAGGACAGAAGGATTAAGATTACCATACTAGTGGTGAAAACTTCCATAATATATATGTCTGTATTCAGAAGGCTGCAACTTGAAAGCAAAAACTTTGTACATTGAGTGTCCTATCTGCATCTCATATTGATTATATTATGGGGTGGTTTTTTTCTCTTCTCTCTCTTTTAACATAACTTCAAATAACATTTCTTGGCTTTTCATTTATTTTTCATTTCCTCCTTTTTTAAATCA
This sequence comes from Ahaetulla prasina, assembly GCF_028640845.1. Lineage (NCBI taxonomy): Eukaryota > Metazoa > Chordata > Lepidosauria > Squamata > Colubridae > Ahaetulla > Ahaetulla prasina. Next base: position 92,848,119 of record NC_080542.1, read on the forward strand.
ATTATCCCTTTCATTATTGGATGTTACTACCCTCCCACTATTTGACAGAGATGCTCCTGAAGGAAAAAGAAAAAGGACACATTTGCCTCCTTAAAGATTTTCTACCCAGATAGTACAGGGAAGTATCCTGGTATGTTTCTTCTGGATATACAAGACATTAATATATGAATATAGGATCATCTTACAAATTCTTGAGACAATTACAGCTTTCCCCAGGATTACATGGCTCCCTGGAAACAGGCACAAGATATATGTTGTTTAAAAATTGCAGAAAAATGCTATATAGTTGCTCTGGTGTATCATTTTGCCTTGACACCCAAAACCTTAGCCCTGAAGAGCAGATTTATGTCTTTTCAAGCAAAGCAAAAGGGGTGATACTTGACATCATGTGGGCAACTAATTCCTACCCAATCACTGAGAATTTAATCCAGTTGGAGCAGTTATGGATCTCCTATGAGCTAAAAATCTGTTGTGAAAAGAACAATTTTAAAATGTTGTTCTTGTGGGAAAAAATGTAGAATTCCTTCCTTTGCTAAACTCAAAAAATTCTTTTCATACCAAGTCCTGTGCTAGAGCTTCCCTTAACTTCCCTGTCTCATTGGGTTTGCCTAATTAAAAGAAAACATAATCTTATTAACTTCCTAAGGAGAAGAGGGGAACCTGGCTGAAAAAGGCAACATATGTTTTTGTCCTATATATATTTACTCCAAGATAATTTTCAGGGTTTATTTTCTAAGAAGACATGTTTAAGATTATGTTATCAATGTCATTTTACCTTATAGTCCTGAATTCTGAAAGAACAAAAATAATATTTATCACATTTCATATAATTAGATGAGTTACTGATTTTGAAGTACTGTAATTTTTTTGTTTGAGGTTCAGAGTGGGCACTTTTATTCGGAGTTTCTTCCCAGGAGAGAGGATTAAAGAATCAAAGCAATGCTCTTTTCATAGGCAGTTTAAAAAACAGTCACCGGCAGTGCAATAAAGTTCCTATAGAACTCAGAGGCTTATTTTCCTTAACTTTCTTTTAATAAGATTCAAAACATAAAATAAAAACCTACAAAACTTACAGAATTACTGAAGACACAATAAATTACTTTTAGAAAACTAAGCAGAACCAAGAAATAGAAAAAAACAAACAAACACACACACACCGCCCCTCCAACATTTAATTCCCCATTATTTAATTTAATTATTAATTTAATTTAATTTAAATAATAATTATTAATTATTATTTTAATTTAATTTAATTAAACATTTAATTTTAAAAAAGTATTAATATAGTAGGTCATTTCTATCAAGACAATTCTTTCTTCCACTGAGTTTTGAGGCACTCTTTGTATGAACCTGACCATTCAGTCTGTTTTGAGCATGGAACTTGTCAAGAGAAGGAAGGGAAGGAAAGCTTTTGAAAAGTAAGACTAGTTTAATTAGATGAGCATAAAATGTTGACCTGATTCCTGTATAATTTATTCAATAATTTGTAGTTCCAAAGTCCATTTTGATTAGAATGCATGAAAAAATTCATACAAGAAAGAGCCATTCAATATTGGAACAGGTTCCCTTGGACAGGAATGGATTTTCATTCTCTGCAAATATTAACCCAGGCTATTTTGGGGATGTTGAATTAGTGTAAAGGAGTTGAATGAAATGATCTCCAAGATCTCTTCCAACCTCATGTTTTAAGGTTCTGTTGGCCTTAATCGGGGTAAGTCCCCAAGCCTTTTGCTTCCAGATAGAAAAAATAATAAGATGGTGCCACTTTCCATTACATCAGAGGTGTCCAACTCAATTTCATTGATAGCCATATCAGCATTATGGTTGCCCTCAAAGGACCAGTTGCATGTAAGACTATGATGACTCGCAGCGTACAGGTGGGCATGGCTGGGTAGGCATGGCTAGGTGGTAACAGCCTGGTTGCCATGACTAGCTTGCAGCTGACTCGGAATGGCTAGGTTGGGATGGAACAAGTTGCACTGGCTAACTTGACATAGGGACAGTTCAATGCTCCACAAGCTCCTTGCCAAATTGCTGGCACCCAAGCACGTTAGCACACACACACTGCATGTATACACCCACTGCATTCTAAGTTTGAGTCTTTTATCAACAGATAAAGGAGAGGGCCTTCTCCCCAAACCCAGGCTTGAGTGGCAGTTTGTAAGCTCAGATGTGGAAAAAAGTCTCCAAGCTTTAAATGGGGTGTGTGTGTGTGCATGCGTGAGCACAGCATACTAAGAGAAACATTCTCCTCCCAATGCCAGACATTGTTGTGTTTCCCTTTCCAGTGTCTCAACTCAGCAAAGCAGGAGGTGGAAGACTATGCTTCTGTGTGTGGAAGCACAGTGGAGAAAGTTTGCAGGAAACAGTTTCTTCTGAGTCCAACAACTTCTGCTTTGAGATATATCTGGAGAGCAAAAGGAGGAGGCAGGGGAGTAGTGCTCGTAGTCCTTAAGGAAGGCTCATGAATCCCCATTTCCAATTGTATGTGGTAAGGATGCTGGCTTGTTGGGGCAGACTTCCCTCACACAGCTTCCCCACCACCCCTCCTCTTCTCCAGAGATTTATCAAGGCAGAAATCTGACTTGGACAAAACTGTCTCCTGCAAAATTTCTCCTCCGCACTTTCACACACAACAGCGTTGTCCTCCACCTCCTATGGGGTACCAGAGAAGGCTGGGAGGGGGGGATCCATAGATCTCCAATGGAGGAAGATGAACCAGGGTGAATGTCAAAGCCTCGTTCACCAGAAGAGCCTTGCCATCCCTCTCAGGCCATGTGGAGGACCCCTGGTTGGCTGCATTGGCTTCCCAGAGACCTGGACAGCGGAGGGCAAGTGCCGAGTCCAGCTGTGAGCTCCTGGGACACTGAGACCATACAGCCCAGCCCAGCCCAGCCCAGCCCAGCCCAGCCCAGCCATACTTTCTTGAGAGAGCACACAGCCACACTTATCTTCTCCTTGAGGTTGCTGCTGCTGTGCTCATTTTCCTTTTACCAGGTTGCTCATAGTGGGTCCAGGAGGGCAAAGGGCATGGGTTAGAGGGAGACCACTCCCTCTCCATGTGGGGAGATCCAGCTTTGTGAGCAATGTGTCATCAGCGATAGGATTGGAGACCATCAGAAGAGACCAGGAGGAGAGGGCAAGGGGATGGTGAAAGGGCAGCAGGGCTGATGGTGGCCAAGTATTAAGTCAGGATTTCTCTCAGACCCTCCCTCCCTCTCATTCTAATCTTCCTTCCCTCCTTCTTTCCTCCTTCCCTCCCTTCCCCCTCCTTCTCATTTACATCTCTTCCCTTTCTTTCTTCCTTGCTTCCTTACCTCTCTCTGCACCCAGGAAGGGATGAGAGAAGGGGAAAGAGTGGAAGTACTGCCGGTGACCATGGCTTTCCCACATGGGGCTGGGGACTGGGTGGGGAGGGGCCATCCCAGTGAAAGAGCAGCAGAGGCACTGATAGTGAGCACTGTGCTGCTGATGGCTCTGCATTGATCTACAACTTTGCAGCAGTCACGCAGGCCAGAATGTGCCCAGTCTTAGATCTGACCCCAGGGCTGCCCTGGATACCAGCCCCTGAACACCCATCACCTCCTGGGCTGGGGGGAGGGCTGAGAAGTGGGGGCTGGCCCCTGTCTCCAGGGCGGCCCCATAGGCCACATGTTACATCTAACTACATCACAGGCCAGATCTGGCCCACAGGCCTTGTGTTTAACATGTCTGCATTACATGAACAAAAGATGATCACTTCAACAGCTGAAATTTATTCAGCAGTGGAATTGTGATAGCATTTTTTATTCCATGGAAGATAGCAGACTAATTTAATGGGAAGTACAACATGTCCTGTTGTTTTTTCTATCTGCGTTGCTATTGCCAGAGTTACTTGCCTCCCTTTGTTTAGCGGTGAGCTGGTCCTGTCTTGACTAATCCCCTGCATCCTACCACCTGCCCAGTTGTTTACTCTTAGCAACAAAGCAGCTGGATTTTTTACAAGCTTCTACACGAGAAGAGTACTCCACTCCTCTACTCACAATAGAATCCCTTATGCCACCAGACTTGAAATCCTGGGCTTGGACAATCTGGAACTGCTTCACTTGCGGTCCGATCTAAGCATAGTACACAAAATTATCTGCTACAACATCCTACCCGTTAATGACTACTTCAGCTTCAGCCACAATAATACATGAGCACACAGTAGATACAAACTCAAGGTAAATCACTCCAAACTCAATTGCAGAAAATACTACTTCAGTAACAGAGTGGTCAAAGTCTGGAATGTACTACCCGACTCCATTGTTACAGCCTCAAACCCTCACAGCTTCAACCTCAAACTGTCTACCATGGACCTCACCCCATTCCTAATAGGTCCATAAAGGGGGCGTGCATAAACACATTAGCATGCCTACCGTCCCTGTCCTACTGTCCCCATTTATCTGTACTTCCTTCCTTTTTTTATGTTTATACCTATACTTGCGATTTTGTACATTTGATAAACAAACAAACAAACAAATAAATCTAGAGTTGAATGTAAAAGAAACTCATTCTACTTTCACTTTCTTTACCCAGAATAACCTCTGAGATGGGCAACATCTGCATTTCTATCCCTGTATGCCTCACTTTATGTCAATATTTATGTTGCTATTATATTTCATTTCATATTGCAAGCCTCACAATGAATAATCTCATCCATTAACTATTTTCTATTTTGTACCTTATTATGAAAGCATACTTTGAGGGGAACAATGAAAGTATCCAAAAGAAGAAATACTACACAAGCCATTACAAAGTGCAGCATTGATATCAGAGTCAAGATAATACTGGAATAATGGTGGCACATTTATGCCAAAGGAATTCAGAAATTGGAAATAGGACAAGGCAACTGCCTCTGCGAGTTGATTCCAGGTAGTCAATTTCATCAGTAATTATGCAGGGACTTAGAAGGTATGGTGGCTAACAAGCCTATGCTCCATCTTCCTAAGCTTTTCAAACTGACAAATATTTTCTCACCAGGTGAGATAAAAGAAGCAGTTTGCATGAGGTAAAAGGGGACCTGGTGAATTAGATTAGATGGGGCAATGTCTTTGTTGACTGAATGACAATAGCACGCTATGCCCTTAAAATTTAATTGCCAAAAAAAGCACCTGGGATCTCAGCATTAGCATCATCAGACATTATCACTTAATTAATATCTGGCAGAACTCTGTTGATGGAACAATGGGAATTTCAAAGGGAGAAAAATATTAAATTCACACTGACTATTATGCTTAACAGAAAACTGGTATAACATGTTTCAGTGCTGAGATATTTTCTTTAGGACTGATTGCTAAAGGGGATAGTTTGTTCTCTAAAAATTGTGGGAAATGGTTGGATCATTCCCTCCTGCAATTTTGGTGGCAATATTGTAAAGCTCAACTTTTTTTTTGAAAATGATTTATAATAAAAGGAAACAAAATTTAAAAACTGAATTTCCTTTCCAGTCTGCTATTTTTAAATACATTTTACTTACCTTACATTCCCTCAGTGTTCTAAGTATATAGTATATTGTATATAGTATTTGCTGCAAGGATACTTTAGGATTCCTATTGAAAAGAACACCTGTTCCCTTTTTGCAGAAAAATGCTAATTATATTTCGGGAATATACCTTGATGTCCAAAATAACTCTGTATCTCAAAATTAAATCTTCCATAGAATTGAATTTAATTTGGAAACAATTTGGGGGTTATAAATAATTTCATATATAAGCTTATACCACATCTGAAATTTGGGGTTCTCTTAACATAGTGTCTAATTTCTTAGAGATTAATTTCATATTATGATTTATATACTTTGCTGACAATTGCTGTTAATATTCACGTATTTTAACAATGACTTATACTTTTAAAAACATGGTATATTCAAACCTTTAAAACTAATTAGTAAAATTTTGGTACAAGATTTGGAATTGCTCTTTATTTTAGTAACCAGAATTGGAAAAGGACATGGGCTCTCTGTCATCACTTTCAGCTTTTGATTTGTTTGAAAGCCTACCCATGGGACCCTTAGAGTCTCCCAAAGGTCTATTCTGACAGCTAAGGTTGCCATTTGCTACTGTTTTAATGCACTAAACATCTGTATGATATTGCATCCAGGCCACCTACATAAAGCATTATGGCATCTCTTGAATAATAATGGCCAGTTAAGCAATTGTTGAAAGCAGAGGAGCCCTACCAGAAAAAAAAATGGTAATTCTAATGCTAGTTTATAGATAGATGAGTTTTGTTACAGAGCACCATGATAAAAACTGGCAGCATGGAACAAACCTTCTGCCAGATGCTGGCATGGGAAAATTAGATAACTTTCTTGGCAAGAGGCGGCTATGTAACTTGGCTGTGGCTGTAATGAGAGCTATATCTTTTAACTGCATGAGTATCTCCCCACCAAAACAAGCCATTAATTCTACAAAACATGTATTCAGGGATGTAAACTCCCCATAAACTTACTTTTTTCATTTTTTTTAAATGACAGAAAGTAAAATTACAGTTCCCAGTTTAAACATTGTAGAGCTACAGATAACTATTATTCTCCCTTTTAAAAATGGTGGGAAGGTTGCTTTGTCCAGAAATAAGCTGATTGCTGTTTAAGGTTACGGATCAAATAAACTGATATGTCAAGATTACTATGATTAACAGAGCATTTCTCCCTTATCAAGGCTTGAATTCTTCTGAGAGACAGATATCTATGTGTGGAGGAAAATTTTGTTAGACCCAGTTGTTAACAACAATTTCCCCAGTTTCTCATTTTTTTTTATAAAAGAGAAAAGCAGACCTTTAAAATAGAAATGAAATAAATAAAATTGACAAACTCATTCATATCTAGGGACAAAGTAGATCATTTACATAACTCATATTATCTGTATGGATAAGGGAAATTACAATTTAGAAATGAAGAAAAAATAGTAATACTAAGATCATGTAACAGTGATTGACATAAATCTTACTAAAAATGAGGATCCTTAAAAGGATCTTTAGCTGTGATGATAAAGCAGAGAGTTGACAAGCTTTTCAACACCTATTAAGAATAAACAATCTTACGATCTGAAAACATAATCTTTGAACCTGAAAGTATTCTGAAAGCAAGTTGACAAATTACATAGAGAGTCAACATGAATAAGTACCAGAGATGAAGCTGGGAAACAAGTCATCCTGCTCTTTGCAATGGTAAAATTACAAATACATCCATATCTATTGAGAAAAACTAAATACAGTCCAGGTTTATTTGCAAACCTTTCTATTGAGAAAGGTACTATAAACAAGGACATAGCAGGTGTATTAAATATACTGACTGATGAGGCTGCATTAGGTCTGTATGGAGTAATGAAGTAATTCCCTTCATCAAAGCAAAAGTAATTGGCTATTTAGTAGCATATGCCTGGAAAGGAGATGTAAAAAACAAGTCAAGATAGTGGCTGCAATCATATAACTTAAACCCCACTCCTTTTATACATACATAGTCACTACACAAGGTATAGAGGAATAGAGCTTCCTTTACTTTGCTCCAAGAGGCAAGAGAGCTTTATTGCTTCACAAAGCAGCATTGAGGGAATAGAATTTGCATCAAAGAAAAACACTCCTTCAGTGATTTCTACAACCCTAGGCTGCATGATTTCTTCAAATGTTGAATAGTTAGCAAAAATGTTTAGGTATATGTTTTTTCAACAATGTTTAAGGAGATTTTTCAGACAAAACTATCATATGAAGGAGACTTTTTTATCAGTTCAGTCACTAACACTTACAGTATATCAACAGCCAATCAACTGAACAATGAATCGCTGGACAACATAAAGTGTTCTATAGATTTGCTTCCTGCTCAGACAAACTTTCCCAGTATCTGATGGTGTTGAGGCCCTGTAGTAGGTTCAAAGGTCTTGCAGCGGGTGTTTTACTCATTCTTCCTGTTCAAATTCTCAGTAGCCAAATCCCAGCTATGTATGGGAATCAAAGGTTATTATGTCAGCAAGCAGAAAAATGAAAAAAGAGAAAAGTTGTAATCCTGAATATATTTAACAAGAAAGTGAGTTAATGACAACAAGAAAATATCCTAGTAAGTTCAGGTAGCTACTAGCAAATATTTTTATAGATATTGGTGAGACTGTCAAACTGAGGCTGCCAAACTAAGCAACAGGAGTAATTCATTACTGCTGTGTTAGATGCAAGAGGTGGTACTGTATTGCAGGCTAACTCTGCCCACTGACAAGAGTTTGATCCTGATTGGCTCAAGGCTGACTTAGCTTTCCATCCTTCCAACGTCAGATTGTTGAGGGCAATATGCTGATATAGTAAACCGCCCAGAGAGTGTTGTAAATATGAAGTTGTATATAAGCTTTTGCTAAGAATCAAAACAAATTACATATTCATTTACAACTACATGTTTGGAGGAACTCTTGTGAAGATGTTATCACTAAGCCAATGATGGCTAACCTTTTTGCCATTGTGTGCCAGGAGCGGGGGGCTGGGTTGTGTCCATGCATGCCCACACCCATAATTCCATGCGCCCTGCCCCCGTGCATGCACACGTGACACCCCCCACTTTCCCCCTGCTCCTGGCACATGATGGCACATTTTTCTCTCTCCCCAGCCTCCAAGCTTTTCTAGGAGCTTGGGGAGGGCGAAAATGGCCTTCCCCAACCCCTCAGAAATGGCCCATTTGCCAACTTCCGGTGGGAAATGCACAAATGGGCCATTTCCAGCCTTTGGAGGGTCTCGGGTTGAGGTGGGGAAGGCCATTTTCACCCTCCCCAAGCTTCTAGAAAGGCTCTGGAGCCTGGGGAGAGAGAAAAATGGGCCTTCCCCTCCACCTCCCAAGGCCCTCTGGAGGCAGGAAACAGCCTGTTTCCCTACTTCCAGTGGGCCCAGAAGACCCAAAAATCAGCTGGCCTGTGCACGCATGCTCACCAGAGCTGAGCTTATGTGTCCACCAATATGGCTAGGCATGCCACACGTGCCATAGGTTCGCCATCACAGCACTAAGCTAAGTAGAGGTGGAAGCTGCAACTAGCTGCAAATGCCTATTTAGGATTTATATCCCTGCTAAAAAAGCAGCAAAAGCAGAGAGTAGCATCAGTAGGCTGGGGGTGAAGGAACTGACATTGGCTTCTGATAAGTTACCAGTTTTTAAAGTATTGCTGACTATCTTCCAGTTGTTATATATTTGCTTGGATTTTACTTGCTGTGCTTCAGTTGCACAATTTCTTCTCTATAGTACCATCTCATACAACAATCTTAGTAGCTCTATATTGTTCTGAATCATCCTGTTCTCATTATCTTCAAGCTTCCAGGAATTGTTTCCTTGTAATGCACTCAATTGATTTTGTAGCTAGCCACAGTGAACAGTTATGTCATTCCATTGACTATTCTATTCCTTTCAGATGCTCAACAAATGCTTAAGAACCTGAGCCAGCATGAACATTTTCCAGATATTAGGGAGGTTGGCGAACTACAGGTTCTCCATTAGGGGAATAGATATTCCAATATGGTATCGAGTGATTTCCTTTCTTAACATTTCTGTTTCTACTTTATCTTGCATTCTCTACCACTACCACCTTGTTTTACAATATCTGATGGACAGTTAATTTACGTGTTTATTGTTATAAAAGTTGAATTAGATATATCTGAGCCTATGTAAAATGTCTTGTGTCTAATATTATATTAATCAGTGTCATTAAAACATGACTAAATTAGTTATCATAAGATTAAACTTCTTTAGAATATCTTCAATTACGTCTTAATAAACATATCTAGAATTCAATTTAAAATAACTCAAGACAGCACTGAAAAACTAGATAGCCGAATGCTGCTTGTCTATCATATGTTCTCTATAAACTTGGAAATTGGATGTAAATATATGGCCAGTATCCACTGATATTCCATCATTTTTTCTAAAAAAAATTTCAGAGCTACGAAAGTAGAAAATTTCATTCCATGAGACATTTGTTTATTTTGTGTTCTGCGTAATGAAATTAAACACTGTGACAAGTCATATTATTCAGACACAAACACTTACTTATACCTCGTTTTCACTCATTCACTTCCAAATATATGCCAGAAATAGTTTTCTGAAGTACAGTGCAGAACTGGCTTCCTAAGGTGGATTCATTTCTTTACTCTCAATGTGAGGTCACAAGATATTGAAGCACACTGATGCACTCCACATTATTGATTCTAACCATATCATAACAGTCCAATAGAAATGAGATCTTTGCTGTCCATTGTTGGAGATTCAGGCTCATCGAACCTTTCATATCATGAAAATATGAGCTATTATGTCAACTCAAGGCTCTTGGTTAGATCTGGCCCGCAGAGTCACCCTGGAGACAGTGCCTTGGCCTGGCGCATCCCATCCTGGTCGAGGGGCTCTGCTGAGAGCATGTACAAGGAGGTGCCAAGCATGCAGAGGCTAACATCCCTGATGAAAGGGAAGCATTCAGAATGCGATCAGCCTGCGGGGCAAGATGGTCACTCAGGATGCTGGCGATTCGCAGGCCAGATCTAAGGCTGACCATGTTCCGGCCACCATGAAATTGTAGAAAGCAGTGCAAAGATCACCAGCAGCGATGCTGTGCCTGCGTTCATGACCTGCTTGCCGACCAGCCTCACATGCTGGCCCTGCAGTCCGCTGGCACTTCCCTTCCACCAGGATGGTCCGTTTCTTGTGCAAGTTACAAACATCTACCCTTCTACCCTTCTCCCTCTTCTTGGCTGTTTGTACACGGGTCTACAGGGGTAAATAGTATAATGTCTGTACACCACAGCAGGAGGTAATGATGATGCAGAGATGGTATTCTCAGCATGCACTGATGTTTAATGGGTTGCTTTGGGTTTCCTTCACCATTTTGAAGAAGTATCAGGAGCATTTATTCTTCAGCCAGAACATAAGATAGCAGCAACTGGAGAAGAACCTGAGGAACTATAACTGAGAGACACAGTATTATATGTCTGTAAAATTTTATAGATTTAAGCTGCTTTCAGGGTCCTTTTAAGAGTCAGAAAGCAGAATTGAAATTATCATTTTATATATTGGCACATAAATCAATGAAGAAAATATTGGATTTGGATCAGAAAGACTCCATTCGAAGCTTCTATTGCAGTGGTGGAATTCAATTTTTTTTTACTACTGGTTCTGTGGCCGTGGTTTGGTGGGCATGGTGTGGCTTGGTGGGCATGGCAGGGGAAGGATACTGCAAAATCCCCATTCCCTCCCCAATCCTGGGGGAAGGATATTGCAAAATCTCCATTCCCACCCCACTCTGGGGCCAGCCAGAGGTGGTATTTGCTGTTCTCTGAACGACTCAAAATTTCCGCTACCGGTTCCCCAGAACTTGTCAGAACCTCCTGAACAATACCCATTTTTTTGTTTTGTAATAGTGCTTATTTTTAAAGTTCATTTGATGATGTTAAGCCAGTTGATATCTCTTAGCTTAGGACATCTCACAGCACCATAGTTAAACTAGCAAGAGGAGAAAATACTATCCCTGCCCCTGCTCCGAACTTTTTGAAGAAAGGACAGGAGTCACATGTAATAAACAAACAAACTTGAAAGGATAAATTCATTGAATAGCTGGGTTAAAATTATGGCTTGAGCAGCTCTGGAAACCAGCCAACCATTCCTTCAAATTCAACTATTGTACTACTTATTTGCCATTTCCATCAATTATTTCTCATAACTGTTTTTGCTTAAGGATGATAGCTGTGACTAGATGGTGTACTGATGTTGCAAATATTTTGCTAGCCAATTAATATATTTAGCTGTTTCTGAGAATACTGATTTTGTGGGGTCTGTTTGCAATGGAAGTGAGAGGAAATACAACTATATTGATACCATGCCAAGATGATTATAGATAATGTTTCTATGTGATGAACCACTCATCTTAGATGTTCCATCAGGTGGGCATGCTTGTTTTCCCCTCACAACCACAACAACTCAAGAACCTGATCGTTTTAACTTCAGCTGCCAAAGGAAGAGGAGTAAGTAGCAGCAATGGTAGAATAGGTTGGAGAGGGGGGGAAAGGAGATGCTTGAAGCAAAATTGATTTTAATTTCTTCACTAG